>NW_019743170.1:0-38799 GCF_002891405.2 Cryptotermes secundus | reverse complement strand
CTGGTAATGTACTGAATTAAACTGCATAACTCGACTCTGGGGTCGCTCCTTTTTATACGCTGGTCGGTGGGGCGGAGCCAAACTCGAAAGTGAGGAGCAAGAATTGATTGGCTAGCGCGCGTAATGGTGTAGACGCAGGCTATCGCCGAGCGTAGTATAAATGCGATCGTTTGAAGCAATCTGATTGGTTAGCGCGCGTGATGGTGAAAAGCGATGTGAAGAGCGAGCGTTGCAGAAATGCGTGATAATGTGGGATGTTCCCACAGCTCATAAGCCTCTTTTCTTTCCTTCAGAGAGGAATGTATGATAAACAACTACAGGTATAAAAATATTTTGAGAGTGTTTATTACAGGATTATCAGTGAGTAATGTGTTAACTAAGCTTGCCACCGAAACATTAACTAACTACAGGAACTTTTGTATGACAGTGTGTAAATAGGGACAGGCTGTGAAGAGTGCTATCTTCTAGGATGTGACAACATGTAGTCTGATAGATGTTTACCAGTGTTCCTCCAAAAAACATTTGTGAACTACTAGCACACTACATGGGGACACATCCTGGAAGAAAAGATAGTACTCTTCATGGTCACCATCATGGGAATCTCAAATCTAAAAAGCAAAAGCTGTAACACTTGCTACAGGCATTGAAAATCTTTGGTCTTCTGTGTGAAACATCCAGCAGTAAATGAAATTTAGAATATTCTGTTTCATCCAGTTATGAAACTTAACTGTGTAACAGTTTGTCTGATCAGCATACTTTATGACTGTCAACACAATGATTAACGATAAAACTGATATTACATGTTAAAATTTATTGAATATATCCAGTACATGTTTTGATCATATTACCGTCTTAAATGAAACTTTTATTTTCTGTCTCATATACATCTTACTGTGACATATTTTGGCTGTATGCAGCCATCATGAGGTAAGTGTGAGTTCTGCTAAAATTGTTCCACTGTATGCACTATTCTGTGTCACACACGTGTATTTGATGTTAATTTCTTAAATTATTTGTTTGTAGTTATAATTAAAAGTTCATTAAAATACGTCTGATAAAATTCTGTTGTGCAGCATTTGGTGCATGATGATGTGGCTAGTCTATATGCAGCTCCCTGCTGGGTTGGCTGCATTGTTGTGCTGTCCCTGTGTGGAGATTACATGAATGTGTACATGTTATTGAATTGTCCAGCTAAAATGGATCCATTTTTACAATCAAATTGTCATAAGATAAGATGAAGCCATTTGTTATTAGGTATATTGTCCCCACATACATTGCTACATCACTTATCACAGTTATCACACAATATTTTTTTTTTATTAAAACTGTCACAACAGAACTATATCAAGGTCAGTGCCTAGTTTTGGCTCTGCTACATGTTTCGGCTATTAATCACCATCATCAGGCAAATACGTGGCTAACATATATGCACCACTGAATTGCAGTATTAATAAAATTGGATACAATAATATTAATTATATTTAAGTACATGACATAAAAATACACTAAGTTGGACATAAAAAACAAAAGTTATAGTATAAAACAAGAATACAGTTCTTCAGTTGATACTTTACATCATTGAGTCAGTCATTGGTTTTTGTGATTTTGTTGTGTTTCCACGGACAAAAAAAAAAACAGAATATTCCATTTATAACCACTTTCTTACACTTACTGCTCTTATTATCTATTAAAATGTTACTGTATGCTGCAGCCTTACACTCATTTTCTGCCATGATGTGTAAGATGTCTTTATAGAGTCTTTTGCATTTCCCCCTCCCAAAACAAAGAAAACTTGAATAATTTTCTGTAACACAAAAATATTTTAAACATGAATGAATTATATTCAACTTCCATCTAAAACATTGTTTTAAAACAAATATTTAAATGCCCATCACTCCATGGGCAATTGTGGGAAGTGTATGTGGATGTAGAGTGGTGCATTAGTATAGAGTTTTGTCTTGTAATGTTGGTGTGATTAGATATGTGATGATATGTGGGTTGTCTTATATAGAACTTTTCTTGTGATTTTTGGGTGGTATGTATTGTCGCTTGTTGCCTATGTAACACAAAAAGGAAATACGCGCAGATCTTGGATTTGGCTAAGATGTTTATTGGACAGTCTCTTTTACACTCACAAGTACAATTATTCACAACTTCACTGTCACAATTACTTGCACCGCTGATATTAGTGAAGTGTCCTTTGTCTGATGCGAGCTTGCTTCTGCTCTAGTTGGAGCTACACTAAAAACTGATTGGTCTCCTCGAAGCTGGGCTCTTATGTGTACTTGGACTGAATAGAGCACACCATATTCAAGGGTTCGGTTTCGCCCGCTGTTATGCAACAAGCGTGGGAATACATTTGCTGGCGTATTCTTTGCCGTAGATATCCTTCCATCTCCAGGGTAACGCATTTATTGTTTAAGTTATTCCTAGGCAACATCCTGCTGGTATTCCATTCCCACTGAAGTATACAGTTTATCACAGCCGTTGTCATGCAACTGCCTCAAACAATTTGTTGCTTAGGTTTGCTAGCGTTCGGATTCCAAGTCATTGCAGTGGGAACGCTGGTCATTGACTAGGAAATCAACTCTGATTTCCTCAACCAATCCGGCTTTCTGGCGTCACGCCACATTGCTCCCTTTTTAAGGTTGTTAGTCCTGAACAGCCAAACGTGTTTCCCTTTCATCTTCTGAGGGTTCCTGCTTGCAACGTTTTCCTGCCTGATGTCCTGTTCATCTTCCACATTCACCCCCTCCTTCAAGGGTGCTCGTCCCGAGCAGCTCCATGGTAAGGCGTTTGTTGATCCCGTCGTATCACATTCGTCCTGTCCTATCTCTCACTCTCCATTCATGCCGGGGAGGCTGGTGCTTCTATATTACTTGTTCCTCCTTTATGCACTATTTAAGTTTTTCCATTTTGAAGGGGGTCGACCCCTCCACAAGGTCCAGTTTCTCACCTTACATAATCTACTGGAAATCCAGACTCGAGAGCTTGTCCAAGGGCCTCATGTAACGTCTTCATGCTTCCAGGAATTAGTTCCTTAAAGTCTCAGCTCCTTATTCCTCTGTCGCCTCCCGGATGCGCTGAACATCGCTTCTGGAGCACTTATCTTTTCTGGGATCTTGGTGCAACATTGTCCCTGTCGTGACCTCGATTGTCTGCAACACCATGCCACTTCTGTGTGGCAGGTCGTCTTTATTTTATCAGTGGCCAGTTCCTTCCACGATCAACACTTTTCCTGGGTCATGTTCATCCTGAAGATGTCTCTCCTGTGTCATGCCACCTTCCTGTCAGTTCCCTTTTCCTTCTGCCATGCTACTTTCGCACAGCAGCTCATCCCTCTGTGGGCGATGGCTAGTCATTTTCAGCACCCATCTTGATTCTGGGTCCATTCCTTCATCTTTCCTACAACCAACTTCCGGTCCCTATGCTGTTTCTTCAGTCCTCCGACCAGCATCATTTCGGTATCCTCCTTAGGGACTTGTCATTGTGCCGCCTCAGGTTTCGTTTCCACTGAGGTCGGCTCCTCTTCTTGCAGACATGCTTCCATCATTTCTTGGCAGACCATTGTCATGCAACTGCCTCGAACAATTCGTTGCTTAGGTTTGCTAGCATTCAGATTCCAAGGCGTTGCAGAAGCAACGCTGGTTGTTGCCTAGGAAATCAACTTTGATCAGAACCATTCCGTCTTTCTGGCGGCATGCCACAATATTGTCATGTGTTGGGTATGTCACGCGACAAATAAATTCACGTGGGTCTCGGATTCAGCGAATCTTTATTGAGTATTCACTCTTACACTCTTTACAATCATTATCAGCTGTAGTATCAATTGGCTTCTGCCTCGATGCTTGACTCTCGGTTCTCTAACAATAAACTAGTACATGTCCTAAGCTCTGCTTATATAGGGGTCATGCAGACTCAATCGAGGACACCTCTCGCCACAATTCGATTCTGCGTGTTCAGTAATCCGTTGCTTCGGGAACGATCTCTATAGATTACAGCAGTAATGTGTTTCATCTCATCCATTTGGTACTGAACAGCCTTCTGTTGTTCATCTCTGAGGGAAACGTGTTCATTGCTTCTGCACTTCCTACACAATGGCCCATTGTTATTGCGTTTCCATGGAGGTATCTACTCCAGACACGTTACATTGCTCCCTTCTAAATGTTGTTCATCCCAAACAGCCTAACAGTGCATCCTTGGTTTCCTTTCCTAAGGTGTTCGTCTTCCGCATGTTGGTTTTGTGATATTGTCTGCAACATTGGGTTTGTCCTTGTTATGGTATATCTGACTAGTTGTTTCAGAGGTGGCAGCTAGCTCTCTCTCTCTCACACACACACACACACACACACACACATACATACATACATACATACATACATAGATACCTGTCCAACACCTGTTTACCTATTTTATCAACTTCACCTATTTATTTGATTTTAGTATCCAAAGTAAACATTAACATTTTATGGAAATTTTATTGTCATTAGCGGAACAATTCAACAACAGGTATATATTCATGTACCACCTGATGGTGATCTAATGTGATCTAAATATGTAGTGCATATGCTCAATAAATCAAGTGTTAACACATTCCAATATCAGTTTTATTGTTAATTATTGTGTTGATGGTAGCAAAGTACCGTGATTACATTATACACAACATGATGCAAAAAACAATTTGATTGTTTTGGCCCAGCCCTGATCTTCATCAAATTAAATTCCTTTCTGAAGTGTCTTCCAGTGTGCACGTTCTCTGCTAGTCACTGCCAGACCAGTTCTGTACAATCTGATATGATGCCACGCTGCCTTATTTGAGTGATACAGCTGTCTGTTGTTGTTGCCCTCAGAGCTCAGGTTTGTGATTCATTTGTGCATGGCTGATCATCACAAAACAATTGTTTCAGTTGTTTTAAAAGTCACAAATAAATAGTTTTAATTAACTGTTAAGAGGCATTGGGAGAGATTTCTTTGTCTGATGCCAGATACCAAGAAAGTGAGAACAGAAATGCTATTGTCTTTTGTTTAAGTAATATATATCATGCATAGAATAGCAAGGGTTAATTCAAGCTCAGAGAGATTTAGAATGATTATGTGGGTTTTCAGCATGCATCTGCTTGTATTAAACTGCATCTCAAGTATTCAGCTGCAGGGAGAAACTTTCATATTGTCAGTCTAAAACATGCTTGAGGGTACGTTATACCTTGAGTAGGCAACATCATGGAAGAAAAGTTGTGTTTGTTCAATGATATCTCTGCTATGGCATGTCTTGAACATAGAACCCAGTAAACTTTTTGATGATGTAACAATCCATGTCACTCTTTGATAATTATGCACCCTCAAAAATGCTTTAGACATATCACACATGTACGTAATGGTTGTATATGTTGTCTTTGAATGCTGTGTGCATATTCATGGGGTGATGCAGATGTCGGAAGTTTTGCATGTCAACATTACAGCCTTCTGCAATTGAACCCTTGTAATTTGGTGGGTGGATATCAATACTTGGAGGGATGTGGTTACTGTATTTACCCTTAAGGTGGAGGCAGCAGTTTCTTCTGAAATGTTGGTACCACCTACCAAAGTACACAGCTTCATATCCTACCCATTAGTTTGAGAATCTCGCAACACATGCAACTTACATGTGTTTTGGAGCTGTGGCCATGTTACTCTCTAGATCGCTGAAGACAAAATTTTGATATGAAATGATAAAATTCATATTACAGAGTTTGTTACATATAGTGTGTACTACAGTTTGGCTGACTTGTATCTTTACAGTACTAGAATATTTGAAAGCATTTTTCTGTGATGGAACTGGGGGTGTAAGTGTAAGACTACAAATTCTGGGTTAGTCTAGCACATACAGGGTTGTGTACGAAATGATCCAGTATTTGATCTATTAATAAAATATTTACTTCAATTACAATACTAGAAACTAACATACAAAAAGATAGACCATTGCATGGAGATTTATGCTGTGTGAATCAAGTGTTCAGTATGACCACCAACATCTGACAACTTCTACAACATTATTACAACGTTGATTACTCGACGGCATATATCCTCAGTTATCTTGTTGTAGGCCTGAATGATTGGTGCTCTCAATTCAATTATTGTTTGCAGTTTTTTCAAAAAATCTTTTCCTTAAGGAATCCCTAAAGAAAGTAGTTACATGGTTTAAATCAGGACGATTCAGGGGCCAGTTCTGTCCGTGCAAAACGATCAGGAAATCGGTCTGAGATGACACACAAGTCAAAAATGTCATGTAGAAAGTTCAAAACAACATTTGCTGTAATCAGCCTGGCTCCATCCTGCATGAACCACAGAGTTTGTAACAGCAAACCTGTAGCAAGGTGAGGCACAAAAGTATTGCGCAACATGTTTAAATAGCGCTCACTGTTCACTGGTTCTTCAAAGAAAATTGGCCCTAGCAGTCTGTGCTTTGAGATGGTGACCCACACTAATTCTTGGTGCATGATGCACCTCATGAATCACGCGTGGATTCTCTGATGCCCAAAATCGCATATTTTGTTTATTAACCCCACAATCAAAGTGGAAGTGTGCCTCATCATAAAAGCAAACATTGTTGAATGATATACACAACACCCATGCCGCTGCAAAACGAATCCAAACACAATGATAATTGGATAAAGAATGACAGCCCCCAACCAAAAATATTGAAGTTTTAATCGTTTTTAGTGATTTTTAGGAATTTTAATAGAGTACATTTAATTGGGAGATACCACATTTACATGTGATATCTGAAGTTACACATATTACACACTGAAACACTTTTAGCAAATATGGCCGAAACATGTAGTAGTAAGAGAGGGAGATAATAAACGGGTTGCATTGTGGTCGGAATTGTAGTGTGAATGAATTCTAAACACTTGAAAGATCTATCTGTATCACACAGGTGCCAAACTTTCTACAAATCAACGGGAAATCAGATTTAAACTAGAAAGCTTCTGAAAAAGAAGTAAAGTTCTTTTATCCTGATTTGTTTTACATTAACTGAGTTAATTTCTATTAGCATATTTTATCAGTGATGCACTGAGCAGAAATAAGAACAAATATTTACTATGAAATGTTGATGACTGTTCAGAGAGTTATGGATGTTGTGCAGTAAAATGTCTGATTTTTTTAAAACATCTGTTTTGCTGTGATATTCTTGGAAATACCTTGTAACTAAAACTTCTGTAAACCTAATGTATTCGCTATCAGTTGCAAAAGTAGCTTCTTTCACTGCCTTGATGGACACAGAAACTTCTGTCCCAGTGATAGTAACATCCAAAACTGAAATGGATATATCATGTAGTGTAGTGAATCAAATTGGATTGTAAAAATAACATTCTTTATAATAATGAGATGGTGGTACTCAAGATATGAGTATGAAACAAATTTGTTAAAAATAAGGAACGTGACTGTAGTTCAAATAATTGTTACACCAAAAAGGAAGATAGATTTTACAGGATTCAGTCACTGAACGAGACTGCTGTCTTCTAGGATGTGACATTCTGTAGTGTGGTAGATATTTTACCATCATTTTAGGGAGACTTGCCACTATGTTTGGGGGGCAGGGGGGGATAAACAGACCATTGGTTTGTTCTTAACCACAATCCTTGTTCTTCCTTCTGTATATCGCTGTCTTTTTTTTTTTTTTCTCATATGGCTTACTCTTCTGTTTGAAGACAGGCATCAGATATCTCCAAAATGTTGATAAATATCTGCCAAGTCACATGGAATTATATCCCAAAAGATCTTCATAATCACCGCCACCTCCACAAGAACCTCAGATTTCACTTACTAAAAAGATTTTTAAATGTGGTAAAAGTGTACTGCAGATGTTGAAGGTAAAGAGTCATCTGGGTGTTAAATGTGTTCAGTATCACATGAATGTTACGGCTAGTAGATTTTGTAGAATTCTGGAAGCGAAGGATCCAAAATGTGATAAAGCATATATACATAGAGGCACATGAAAGCTTTATTTGTGATTTTAAGAACTATTACTTTCTCATCAAATCATTTCTGAAAGAAAAATTAACATAACCAGACTTCCCCACTATCCAAGTTTCATGGTCCATATAAAGTTGCAAAAGTGATATGCAGCTCTTAAATTACTTATACCTGCACAAAGGGTGTATAAAATATACTGACATGTGGTAGTGACCAGCTGTGGGGTTTGGATTGAATACTGAATTTGTTGAATGCTTGTAACTATAAATGATTATAACGCTCTACACACTCTATGGTGAATCACTGTAGCACATGTTAAGTTGTCTCACTGTTATATCATCATTGGTCACTGCTTCTAACAGTGATGATGCCTGTGCTTCTGTGCACATGGCTTCCCACCAGTTTCAAATGCCGACTCATGACTGACTAACTGGTCCCTTTCATCCTTGTTATATGGTCTAGGTATGGACTGTGCAGAAAACACCACTTCCCATGGTTTGGTTGTTGGATTGTTCAGAGAGCTCAGATAGCTTAGTCAGCATGTTGACCAGGCTGTGGGCTGAATCACCAGTGTTTGATTCCTCACACAACAAAGATTTTTCTTTTCACCACATCATCCAGACAAACTCTGGTACCCAGCCAGCCCCCAATTAATGTCAAGGCTAAGAATGTATGGAGCTATACCTCCACTCCCCAACATGTCTTCATGGCATGATGCTTATTTAAGCACAGTGATAACTTTTATTTTTCCTTTTTTACTGGGATGTCTAGCCTGTGAGCAAGAAGCTGAAATGTGTTGTATGTGGTAAATCCTCAAATATTAGCAGTCCTGGTGTATCCCACAGATTCTGACTCTTCAGTACTTTTTGTTGCATATTATTTTACTGCTGTATGCTATGGAACTAACAACTTGTCTTCTGACATGTCCCGTCCATTCGCACAGAACCGGGGATTCTCATTATGCACATGATGAAGTTTCACTTGAAGATTACTGTCTTCTGGGATTGATGCTGTGAAGTCTGCTAGGTAGGCACCAACACGTGGTGGGGCATCCTGCCTCCACCTTAAGGGTAGAACAGGCTGGGCATGGAAAATGTGGTGCAGATATGGGAAGGGAGATTACCTGTATTGGGCTCTGAGTGACCCAGCAGGAGTAAGGAGAACTGAGTAAAGAAATGGTGGCCCCCATATGAAATATATGTGACATCAGCAATGTTGAAATGTGAAAAGAGAAATGAATAACATAATTTATTATCAGAATTCGTGGCTGTATCTATACATTTCATTGCTTTTGATTGTCTCATATCTGTTGCTAATATCAAGGTACACCTTGAGTAAATTGGAAAAGGTTACGTTGGTGGATTAACAGGATTTCTTAAGATGTACACTGAGTGTTAACTGTACAACTTCATTGGTGCAGGGTTGCTTTTAAAATATTCCTAATGTGATATGAAGTACTTAAAGGAGAGGATAAATTAGGTTTTCCATCCAGATAATATCAATGCAAAGTGCCGAAGTACTGTAACTTGTTCACACTGCTCTTTCACTTCTCTTTAAGCAAAGTCGTAATTAGAATGCTGTATTACTGTCCCTAATTGTGATAGATTATGTTTCAGTAATTTTTAATATGTATTTTAGTACCATCATAGTTTTTAAGAAAGGAAACCTGATAAACTGAAAGGATGTGTCAAGATAAAGAAGATATGATTGAGCACTCATTGCTGTATCTGCCCACATGACTCGTAGCGTGTAGCAGCAAGTACTTGGCCCTGCCCTGTCTGCTTGGAAGGTCATTTCACAGCAAAACTGTCTTCTGTGTAACCTGATGTACTTTAAAATTCAAGCTCCTCTTTGAATTAATTGTGATTAATTGCTAGTATGTTTATTATACTATTTATTCCAAATATAATTATAAAAATGTTATGTACAAGACAAAGAGAAAATAAAATATAACAAAGAGTAAGACAGCCTTAGAACCAGAGGTCTCCACCATCATCATCCTCATCTGCCTCTCGCTTTGTGGACTCCTTCACACTTGCAGTAGCTGTACTCATCATCAGACTCGCTCACTTCAAGGTCATCATGTATTTTGTCGTGAACAGACACCTGACCTGACAGTTGTGCAGCACATTGCTGAGGAAGCCCATGATGGAGCAGGAAGTCCAATGGATCATAGTTCGGATCCACATCCATACACTCGCTCTGATGTGTAAGTAACAAATGCAATTGGATACTTGAGTTAAATTTCCTGCCAACTTAAACTCTCAATTCCTAACAACTGGTGGGCCTGTCAGGTACTGTTCTCTCGTATAAAAGCCACACAGTGAAACCTTGTCCATTTGGTGCCTGATGATTTGAACATCAGTATGCCACTGCTCACGCATTATCTTGACAGTAACAAGACATCTTGCTTGATGATTTGAACATCAGTATGCCACTGCTTACGCATTACCGTGACAGTAACAAGACATCTTGCCTGATGATTTGAACATCAGTATGCCACTGCTTACGCATTACCTTGACAGTAACAAGACATCTTGCCTGATGATTTGAACATCAGTATGCCACTGCTTACGCATTACCTTGACAGTAACAAGACATCTTGCCTGATGATTTGAACATCAGTATGCCACTGCTTACGCATTACCTTGACAGTAACAAGACATCTTGCCTGATGATTTGAACATCAGTATGCCACTGCTTACGCATTACCTTGACAGTAACAAGACATCTTGCCTGATGATTTGAACATCACTATGCCACTGCTTACCATTACCTTGACAGTAACAAGACGTCTTGCCCGATGATTCCTGATACATAAGTGAGGCATGCATTCCAAGTGGGTTGGTCTAGTGGTATTGCAGTAGACTTGTATTTTGGAGGTACTCGGTTCAAATCTTGGCCAGGACAATGGTGTTTCATGGTTTTCATCAGCCCTCTCCTACTGTCCTCATGGATAGTATCTTGATTATGCCATGACTATTTCCAGATCTTTCCCAATATATTATTTAACATTCATCCTACCATTTGATAGGAGTCGGGATAGTGCAGTTGGTATAGCGACTGGCTACAGGTTGGAAGACTGAGGGTCAGAGTTTGAGTCCCAGTAGGGTCAATAATCTTCTCTTCTCCATGTCGTCCAGACTGGCTCTGGGGCCCACCAAGCCTCTTATCCAGTGGGTATCGGGGGTATAGTGGCAGGGGCATGATGCTGACCACTCACCTCCACCTAGTGCCAAGGTCGAGAAAACGTGGATCTATACATCCACTCCCCCATACGCCTTCATGGCATAGTGCTTAATTAGTTAAGCACAGGGACAGCTTTACCTTTTACCTGTCATTTGATGGCACACAGGCTCAGATACTGACAGCATCATAAACTAAAGAACATCTATGGCAGAGAAAAGAAGGAACCCTGCCTTAGGTAGTGGGTGGCAACATTTGGGTAGGACAGACTATTGGAAATACATGCACTTCACTACTGCTTATATGTACATCTCACCATGCATTATCACCTGTTGGCTGTTGAATATAATTAACTGCCCCCTTTCTCCATATCTGGAACCCGTTTCTTCCATCTTCAGGTTGTGGATGGAGGGAAGCTGCTGCTTAGGAAATGAACAGAGGGCAAACAACCCTTCATATAAAAATGTTCTGTCAAACTTCTGCAACAGTTCTGTGGAGACACTTTATGGAAATCAACTGCTTGAGAGAAGATGGGGTTGTAGGGATGATGGATGGAACTATCTCAGAATCATAACCTAGGGTGTGTTCTTGATGTTGAATGTAAGTACTACATTCATAGGGTAAGTCATATTTTCAATGCCTTTTATGGTTAATCTGTTGTCCACCTTTTGAAACCCATTCTACCTGCTAATGACTTTTATATGTGGCACATGAGAAATCCCTTGCTTCATGCAGCAACTTCTATGTTAATCTTATATTTTCTTTGTGAGTTATTTGATGGTGCTGTCAGTAGCAGGATATTGACTCTAAATAAACTAGAGGGTACTTGACAAGTACGCAGACTTGTTATCAGGTGGTTGGATTCAGATGAAAATAAACTGAAGACGAAAGTCACAGGATCGGGATGGTCATCGGCATGGGCCAGCAAATATCGGCTCAGTTTACCAGTTAAACAGAAATTCTATTTGCCAGACATTTCTCCACAAGAGAAACCACATCTACCCACTAACTAAATAACTCCATGTGCCGAGTCTTTCTTAGAAACCTAACAGTTGCTCCGCTAGTCAAGAAAATTTCAGCATTTTGTTTTATTACTGTGTTCATAAGGGTCCATTACTGGTCCCTATCTTGAACTGGATGAATCCAGTCTGCACCCTCCCACCCAATGTCTTGAAGATCACTTTAATATTATCCTCTTATCTATGCTTAGGTTTTCCTACCAAAACTGTGTATGCATTTGTCTTCTCCCATGTATGCTACATGCCATGTCCATGTTATCATTTGATCATTCTAATAATAAGCATTACAAATTTTGAAGCTCCTCATTATGAAATTTTCTCCATCCTCCTATCACTTTATTCCTCTCAGGTCCAAATATTCTCTTCAGCACCCTGCTCTCGAACACCGTCATTCTCTGTTCTTCCAATGCTTGTCCGCTAGAGGTCTCCGCAGTTGAGGGACCACAGCAGCAGATTTTGTGGGCAACCAAAACAGGTGTTTGATTTTTCCCTCACTCATCTCTTATGAGTAAAAAGTTCTTTTACATGCTGTAAATACCAACCCCTGACTTTAGTTCCATTCTGAAGGAAGTTGTATTACTAATTTTTATCGCCATTGGCATGGTTTGAACCCACAAACCTTGGGTCCAATGGCAAGCATATTACGACTAGATCACTGTGAGAGTTTCCTTGAAGTAAGGCAATATAAAATGAGAAAGAAAACCTAACAGTTGAATGGGTTGCATTCCTGCATTATATTTCAGAAGTCAAACCATGGCCCAGAGACAGGTTTTCATGGCTTTCCTCAGTCCTTCCAGGCAAATACCAGGATAGTGTCTTACATTATGCCACCTCCACTTCCTTTCATGTCCATTCCAATTCATTATTCACTACCTATCCTACCATTCAATGCTGTACAGTCTACTACTGACAGCGCTGTTAAATAAACAAAAAATAAATTTTCTTCCTTCAATGTTTATGTTTTTATATGGGCCAGATAGCAACCTAATCTCTCCATCTACTCCCACCTTCCCCAAGCTCCTCACTCTCCCCAAATTCCCCCCATCATCTTCCTCTTGAGAGATTTCTTTTTAGCTTCACTTCAAAATCTTTTTTAGAATTCTGGTTCTGTGCAATTCTTAAAATGTGCCTATACCATAGTACTGTATCATTTAATAAATTTGTCCTTTGAGGCAAATCTCTAAATCCCTCCAATATTTTAGTTCTTTTTATTTCTTGGTTTTTATTTCTATAAGCAAATAAACAATAACATGGAAAGACAATCTCACTTCCAAACTTCGTCCTGATGACCAGGAAGTCAGTATCCGGAACATTATGCTCATATATGGGGGCTCGATACATGTTCTCTACTGCTTGCAATGACTGCCCAGGCGACAAGTGACCCAGAAAAGGAGAGGTGTGCGCATATGCCACTTGTCCATATTGGTACTCTTGTGGTCCCTGATTCTTGCCGGCCTGTCTCTTATAATAGTTCTTTATTTTGCAGCACATTCCAACCTAGAAAAGAAGACAAAACATAACTTAAAAGGTAGAAACAGACTTTATTAATAGACTCAGATTGTCATCTTATGGGTTATGACACTTTACAAACTTGTAGGCAGATACCAATATGTCGGAGGAACATAGTGCCTCGATCTTCGGGATTAAATTATGTAGGATGAGGTATCAGTTTGATTATATATGCAGAATACAAGGAAGATGGTCACTGGGACTAACTCAATCTCAGTTTTTTATCCAAATTTCCATCCTGAAAAGTTCTTCTTGTACAAGCCTACTGACAAAGAAAATGCAAATCTTCCTGCTGATATAGATAAAGGGACACTTATGAAACATTCTGATCATAATTCCAGTCACAGATTGAAAACTGACTAACCAATGAAAGTTCACTTGATTTATAAGCGGTGGATGTTCTTCACAGAACTCAATCAGAACCAAATCTCCATCCTGTCCTGTAAGATCTTCAGCAGTCCTCATGAAGAAGACATCACCACACCCTGATGCTGCTCGTTGCTTAAGAAATAAATACAGATTATTAATATTCAGGTCTAACCAGGCAAGCAAACTGCCAATTTATTAATATTCACACATCACATGATTTCTCAAACTGCAGGGCACAACTCCCTAGGGAGTCGCCAAGTTTTCATGAATGATTTAAAATACAACTACACCCATGCATGGATTAGGAAAGTCAGTAAGTCAGTAGGATTTGATATCGGTGCTTTCAGAAAATGTATCTCCAGCCAGCTACACATTTTACAGGGCCGTGCCATTGCTTAGGCGGTTAGTTGTCAGCTTCCCACCGTGGTAGTCCGAGTTCCATCACGTGTGAGGTCATGTGGGATCTGTGGTGGACAAAGCGGCACTGGGGCAGGTTTCCTCCGAGTACTTCGGTTTCCCCTGCCACTTCTCATTCCACCAATTGCCCTACATTCATTAATCATCCTATCATCTGGGACCAGTACAATAGGCCAAATAGTGGCTGACATACCAAGTGGACTAAGTCTCACCCCACCAAAATAAATTAAAATTAAATAATTAACCACTTATAATTTTCTTCATGGCTGTACAAGAACATACTATGACTTACTGTATATGCATAGAGGCTGTAATGCTATTTAGGTTCCTGCTGTCATCATACATACTGATACAGATCTAAACCAATCAGAGAGGAACTCCATTTTTGGATGAGTGATTGAATATTTTCAGAAAACTGCCAGGCTTTATCTGGATCTGCTATGAATTTTCATTCTGCGATCTTTACAGACCTCTGAACACAGTTACCATATGAGCACACTCCAACAGTGACACTTCCATTTCTTAAGGAGTGTTTTATTACAAGTGAAACTAGCGATACAGTTGGAAAATAAACACTGGTAAACAAATAACAGCTTTGTTCAGTTCCACATTAAATGTAACGTACAAGCAGAAGCACTATTTGTCACCTTTAATGCCTACAAGTTGTTTTAATTTATTACATAATTTGGATATACCTAATATGTACACCACACATATAATATAAACCGCCTCTGTGGTCTACTGGTCAGAGTTCCTGGCTACAGATCCGGGTTCGATTCCTGCCGCTTCCAGATTTTTTCTGAGAAGTAGTGGGTCTGGAACAGGGTCCACTCAGCCTTGTGATGATAATTGAGGAGCTATTTGAAGGAAATAGCGGCTCCGGTCTAGAAAATCGAAATTAACGGCTGTGGAGATTCATTGCGCTGACCACGTGACACCCTCTATCCGCTAAAGTTGGCACTAACTTCGCCGACAAGCAGTGGTCGCTCGGTCAGTATAGTTCGCTTGCATACTGAAATCACGGAGTTTGTTTTTACACCACATACCTTTGCCTTTTTCTTGATATGTTTGAGAAGCAGAAGCACTGGATGAGGTCCAGGATGTGCAAGAATACCATCGGAGAACCTCTTCATGGGTGAACGATGGGAGTTATGAAGTCTTACTGGATGAAAGGCGCACGGAGCTCTACCACAGGGGTCAAGTGCTGAATCAGGTTGCCGCCACCCACCTTAAGTCGCAATGAAGACTCAGAGGATCGTGGCGTGTAATATCTAAAAAAAGATAACAAATGGATCACTCTTTTGCTGTTTCTAAAATGAGTGATTATGTACTGCATTTATGCACTTTTAACCATAAATTCTTCTGTAGTCCGCAAGCGAACTATACCAACTGAGCGACCACCTCTTGTCAGCGAAATCAGTGCCAACTTTAGTGGATAGAGGGTGTCGCGTGATCAGCTCAACCAATCCCCACAGACGTTAATCTTGGTTTTCTAGACTGGAGCTGCCATTTCCTTCAAATTGCTCCTCAATTATCCTCATGGGGCTGAGTGGACCCCGTTCCAGACCCACTACTTCTCAGAAAATGTGGTAACGCCGGGAATCTAACCCAGGACCTCTGGATATGTAGCAAGGAACTCTGATCACTAGACCACAGAGGCGGTCAAACATAAGTGAAAATATAATTGAACTGAGTGGTAAGGCTACACAACACTAGGTCCAGTAGAACAAAATGTGGTGCTGAGTCCACTCTGATGACAGATTGTGAAAGAACAGTGGGTGAGAATATTCAACACAACTCTAATCTGCTCAGTATTTCATGCAGCATACAACTACGAAACCTCTGTATGTGTGAACAAAACACTCTGCACTTTCACTATATTTAGCATATAATTACTTGCATCTCTGTTGGGTTCAGACGTTTCTTGCTGTGGGCATGACTCCTGCTCTTTGTCCTCCTCCGAGTTACTCTCGCTCTTCACTTTCGCTCGTTCCACATCTATCACCTCTTTTAGAATGGAACTCAAGCCAAGTCTGCTGAGCGATGCAAGACGTCTCTTTGATTTATTATCTAACACATCATTTTCCAAGTGTCCAGATTCATCTATATTACCAAGAAACCTGTGAGGTCAATACCAGGGTCTGATGAACCCTCTCTGTNACTCTCCTTTAGATTCAAATATTCATAGTTTAGTATCATAAATACTACACAGCTTTCGATGCACCGTGTCCCGGAATTAGGAAAATCATAGCAATTCACAAGGTCTGCATGATAAAAGAGTGTGTTCTTCACACAGTTTAACTTCAAAGGGATTATAACGGAAGGAGGTAAACATTTGAAATTCAGCAAAAACAATGAAACATTATCCTAGTTGCTCCCTTGTACTTGTACCCTACATACAAGTCATGTTCTCCAGTTGTATTTAATTTAATCAATGATAAATTGGTTTAGCATGAGAGTTCTGATACTAGATCAGGGCCTACCCTGAAGATGGAGACGATACATTCCTCCGAAACGTCGGTTAACACAATATCTACATGGCGCCAAATCCCAGAAGACTGCTTTCTTCAATTTAACAGTAACTCTTAATTATGCATGTTCTTACAATTCAGTCATTCACAGTGATATATGTAAAGAAGTTCTGTAAAGTACTATATATCGGTTCAGCTAAAACAGGCATCGGTAGCTCATAAACAACAGCAGGCGTCTTACAATCTTAAGTCCTCCGTTCAAAACTTCATCACTGCAATATAAAAAGACACTTCATGAAACAGTGTACTTTTAATTTTATATGTCCATGGGGACTCCAATGAAGAAACTGAGAATCAACACAGAATAAATGTGAATTCAGTAAATCTGTTAACAAACAAGTTCACAACATGATGTCGAAGTGAGAATTCACGGAGCTCTCATTAAATGGTAAAAATTCTACAAAAGCCAAAAAAAAACCAAAGACAACATGCTCCAACGTCATTTCATTTCAATTAATTTAACCTTTATTCAATAAGAATACTTACTACATATCATCTGTAAACAACACATAAACTAGATAAACACATTGCTTCCTTAATGGCTACAAATCAAATACACACCAATACGTGATACTACTGCACAATACGGCACAATGCACCTACCAGATACCAAAACAGACACCACCTCAAGTCCCGACGGTCCCGACGGTCCCGACGTCTACCCGTCATGCCCGCCACCACGGTTCACTAAATTCCGTGCCATCTACCCGCAACTCACTTCACTAAATGCCCTGCTGCCAACATTCAATTTCGAGTTCGACTTCGACAACTCGATTCAATTTGTCCCTATTCTCATCAGCGCGTTGCTAATAAGCCTAATAAAATTATTGAATTCTAACAATGTATAATAATACATGGACAATGTTTTAAATAATATTAGGCGAATTTTGTATTATATGCTTGTGGCTTAATTGTTTGAATATTAATGTGACATGACTGTTTTCTCGTAGCAGATACCGTAGTTTATTCTATCTATATTCCTGCTATGATGAACAGGATAATATGTGCCATGGACGATGTGAACGATGGAGTTTCACTCTCCGGCTATCTTACCTCAGAGAAAAGTGCCCTCGGCAGTCATGGGGTAAGAGGTTGGGNGATCCCGGGTCTGGTCAAGTGGTATGTGTGGTGGACAGTGTGGCGCTGGGGTAGGTTTTCTCCGAGTACTTCGGTTTCCCTTGCCAATCTTCATTCCACCAAATTCTGCATCATCATAATCACCCGGGGCAGGTACAATAGGCCAATCAGTGGCCGCCGTGCCGAGTGGACCCAACTGGACTCCACCCCCCACTATGAGAATTAAAAAAAAAATAGGTATAACCTGCTTAACAGGATGTGGAACAAGCCCATTCCGCAACTTTTTTATTTATTGACAGTTTCGCAGGTTTTATATTAAGTATTAGCATATTTTTTGAACAGTGTAAATTTTGTGTGTTTATAATACGAAACACAATAATATTCGAAGCAAAATAGTAGTTGGCATACTGTCATGAATTTTTTTAATTGAAGTGAAAGATATTCTTGGCCTTTGAGAAAGTGAAATTGCAGCGGCGTAGAATGTCTTCCGTACTTCAACTTCTTTGTTTTTTTCGTCTGTGCATATTCGCTTCCTCGTATTTCTCGAACGGCCTTCACTTCCGGAACAAATGAAGGTCGTATTCCATAACACGTCGACGAGAAAAAAAGAGGAAAGGATGATTACGTTGGGGTTTATATTTGTTTGTTAAAGGGGGTGTTACCCGTATTGTTTGTGATTATGCCGGTGATTATGGAATGTATACCGAGGTAAGTGACAGCTTTCGCATTACGCTGGAGGATGGTCACTATTCCCGGCTTGAAGGGAGAGTAGTGGGCGGTAGTGGGAGTGGTTACTTGTACCAGTAAAATCTTGAGTTGTGTGAAACGTGTTGTCAAATCTTATCATTTCACTGACGTCGACATTAGTTCGATTATCATCTGTACGCTACAGAGAGCCGGTGCTTGTAACAAACACGTGATCATTTATCAAGATAATACCATATAGGCGTTGTCTTCGTGGCGCCACGAAGTGACTGTGGAGTTTGGAATGGGAGTGACAGCGTAAGAATTTTGTTCTAGGTTGCACTTGAGGTAAAGCTTAAAGATGGGATTCCGAAATATCGTGTGTATAGCAGATTAAATGAATGCAGATTCTCAGAATGGCTACTGTCAAACTTAGTATTCAGGACAAGAAGGACTTGGATAAATTCACCAAATTTCTGGCGCTGAAAGCTGCTCAGATAATTGTACAATCAAGGCTTGGAGAGAAAGTTCAAACTAAGTGTAAACCACATTCTTCTGGCACAGACTGGGTAAGTAGCACTATTTCTTGAGAGGTTTCTTCTCCTTTAAGCATGCCGTTATGTTATAAAGTCTTGAGGACAACTGTACTATACAGTTTATACGAATTCAGGTCTTATTTAGAGTTACTAACTTTAATGTAAATAAATCTAGCCAGTCCATTTCCCACAAACATTTAATTAACTTCTTTAAATTAGGTTTTGTGTATGGTTTCAAGCTATTCAAACATGTTTATTGAAACTTATCACTACAATTTAATATTATTGTATGCTTCACTATTTTGTGTTAAGCAGCAAAGTCGTACCTGTGCATGATTAAGCTCTATGACATGCAGACATCCCGGCACCTAATTAAGCATCCTCATTTCTACCCCTGAGGAAAGAGCTTCCAGTACCCATTTGATACTTTTGGGTGGGATTGAGGGGTGGTCTCCATGCAGTGATGAAGGGGAAAGTCTGTGCCCTTGACAGGAATCAAACCCAACTTATCCCCCCTCCCCCATGAAAGGTAATGAACGTGTCTAAAAGTGTTGGTACCATAATCCTTCAGACTATAATATATTTTATATTAAGGCTTATGAGACCTTAAAAGACATTTTACATACTTGTTATTAACACATTACACAAAGTGTTCTTGCACTTGTTTTGACATTCTGGCAGCAACTTGAGGAACAGTTCAGTGTAACACTTGAATGGGTGAAAGACCAGCTAAGCAAACTGTTCTGTTTCTTTGATATACAGTTTTAGGCCTTTCCCATCAGTAGTGACTGTGTTGAGTGTTTGGTCATGTCTTAGAAGGCCTGTGTGATGCATTTCTGCAATGCTAGTATCCGTGGTGCATCTTAGTGTCAGTAAATTATTTTTTTCATCAGGTGTTGAGTTTTACAGAAATAATCCCAGCCCTAATATATTTTCCTGTAGTTGTACCAGTGGGTTGATTGTACAAATTAATTTACTAACCACATAATAGGAGAAAATAAAGTAAGAAATTTATTTATCACTTCTGTCAGTGGCTAAGTCAAATGGTATAATGTCAAATTATAGAGTGAATGGAAAATTAATGGATTTGAAAGGATATAAAAGGAAATAGTCATGGCCTAATTTGATGTATCCCTGCATTTGTCTGGAGGGACTAGGTAAAACTATAAAAATCCTATCAGGATAGTTGATCTCTGGGTGGAGTTTCAACCTTCCTACCTCCAGAACTTGAAGCAGGAGTCTTAACCATTAGACTATGACATTCTGTGATAGTAATTAAGTAGGTCTTCATGATTTGGCTCTGTAAGTAGTTCACTTACATAATATAATTGCAATAAATGTGGAATTAATTATCAGTTTCAAGTCTTGTGTTATAGATAATGAAAGATAAAGAATACAGAAACTGTGACATTAATGACCAACTTATAAATCAGTTGAATAATTACGCTGAATGCTTAAACTATTGTAAAATGTTGCCATACTCAAGTACAACTAAGAAGTTTGCAAGCAATCCTCAGTAAACACATAAAAAATTAATTGTAGACTCAAAGGATTTACAAATTTATGAGTTCATCAAGGATAATTATTGTTTCAATAAGATGTAAGAGTTGTTAAAAACCTTAAGTACAGAGAATGTAAGAACGTAGCAAGTATGGAAAATATGTTAGAAATTTAGTATCCTTAATTACAGAACCAGTTATCAGTTCCCAGTCACAATGGATAAATTCAAGTATAGAAATCAGAAATAATAGTTAGCAACAGATCATTTGAAGAACATCTTCTGAAGACCAGGCCGCGCAATAAAATACCATCTGCCTAGAAGTCACAGGAAGACTGTGAATGTTCAGAATGCACACATTTTCTAAATGTGTTGTTTCAGATTTTGTCTACTTTTATGGTTATGGTGTCCAGTAATTGCACGTACAAATAATTAGTGTACTAATAAAAATCTGCTGTTGCAAAACTATTCATGCTACATGTATAATGCTAAACAGAATTAGATATTTTTTCTCTATGGAGTTCTGTTTTCTGGGATATAATGCTGTGTAGTCCAGTGAAAGTTAATTGATATTTTGTAGAAACATATTGCTTCATTCTAAGGAAGCAAGCAAAGCTCTGCTTACTGCCTGATGCATGCTGATTTCTTCTTGGCTTACTCTTCAACCCTGAAGATGGAGGTGACATGTTCCTCTGAAACACCAGAACCTTAAATCAAACATTTTTCATTGTAGTTTGTTAAGTAGACACAACTTAAAAATATGTTTCAAATAAAAGGTATAAATAATGATGATGTTGTTGTATGTCATGTAACAATTTTTGTATGATCGGCCATTCTTTAGAATATTTGTAAAGTTGCTTGTGTATCAGTCCATCACAACTCAACCATGAATAAAATGACTGAAGATGAATATTATCGATGAAATCAGTATTTATTCACTAAACATACTTGCTACATGTTTTGACCATATGTGGTCATCATCAGGTATTTAAAAATGTTGCCAGCATAAGTCATTGGACAGTTTATTACAATGGATCCTTTTTTACTAGTCCCATGTTATACAATCCATTCCTCAAGATATGATATAGTAAGGTAAAGGTAAAGTTGTCCCTGTGCTTAACTAATTAAGTGCTACTCCATGAAGGCATATGGGGTAGTTGATGTATAGGTGTAGAACCTCGGCACTAGTTTGAGGTGAGTGGTCGACTTCACACCCCTGCCATTGTACCCCTGGAGAAAGAGCCCTGGTGCCCATTGAATAAGGGGCTGGGTGGGACCCAGGGCCTATCTGGATGATATAGAGAAGAGAAAATTCTTGACCCTACTGGGACTCAAATTCTGACCCATTGGTCATCCAGCCCAGAGCCATTTGCTATACCGACTACACTATCCTGGCTCCTCCAGATATGATATCATAAATTATATTAAATAGTGTAGGTAAGTCTGTGTTTATTATTATTGTAGTATAATCTTAAATTGGAAGTTAAAACTTAATCTTTAGTTTACGTTGTATTGAATTTTTAGTGGAAGGTGGTCAGGAGAATGGGGTGGGATGGGCAGTGCCAATTGAATTATTACATCTTCACTCTTTTCATGAATCATATAGGGTCCGTAATTTGTGGGACATGGGCGCTGTGTATGCGGTATATGTGTATATTGTGGGAGGCAGTATACTGTAAATTCCAGATGTATTCTATACTGCTGGCTTTGTGCTGCTTTGTGATTTGGTGGCCTGTGTTTATCAGCCATTGCCTATTTTCTTGTCCGGTGTTGAAGTGTTATTCCATGGGTTTCTTGGATTGAAGTTGCTGTTTACACCTATGTGTTTAATAACTCTTGTTGATTATTCTGTTTGGGAGTGTTACATTGTGAGTTCTTTTTGAACTGAAGTTGCTGTTCCTGGTATTTTGTTGGTGGTGTAGCTTCTGTTGCTGTAAATGCGGTGTTACCCCATTGCCATATTCCGTATTGATGGGGTGGGTTTCCCCATGCACTTAGACCGGTTATTGGTCCATTGTGTGTTCCCCTTTAATTTCTACTGTCTCCATACCCTACCGGTACTGGTGCTTACTATCAGCCCCTTTCTGCCAGCAAGGTTCCAACCTCCTACTGGCAGTGGTATCTAATAGTTAGTCCCTTTCTGTCAGAGGGGTCCCCCCTCCTCTGGCAGTGGTACCTAATACTTCCCCCATCTACCGGAGGAATTGGAAACTACTTGGGCGGGAAACTTGCCTAATTTTGCTGAGAGGTCTCCTAGAGACATGAGGTTCTTTTACGTGCCATAAATCTACGACACGGGACCCATGGCTTAAAGTCCCTCCCGGAGGACTTGTTCCATGAATTTTTCCGCCCTTAAAAATTCCACGACCTCCGCTGGGTTTGAATCTGCGTACCTTGAGTCATGAGGTTGGAACGTTACCCCTAGACTACGGAGGCCGCTGGTGTTACCCCACAGTGTGTTGGGAATGGACCCACAGATAGATGGAATGGTATACATAGCAGTGAGATACACAACAGGATGCAAAACCCATATATAAAAATTAGTAAAGTTTCATAGGGTCTGTGTAAAGTTAGAAATTATGTTGGAGAGATTTCACCAAAATTAAACTTGGCTGACAACTTTCAGAGTAGACCTCAATACTGGATTCAATTGAAATACATTTGGAAGTTTTGAAGATGGACTGAAGTGACCTCTCTCTTTGTTACTCTGTGTTCAAAGAATCCATGATATGTTTAATAAGTAACATCTAAGGGTGTATTACACGCTTGTATATTACTTCAGTATACACTCTGACAGATTAAGCAACAATGGACTAACCCCCTGTTCTCCAAAGAATCACCAGAGCATTTGTCACAGCATTACATAACCTGTTTAGTTCCATTGGAGAAGAAATCAGGGCTCTGCATTTTCACCTTCCAGTGCACCTTAGATGTGTATTCTTTTGCTGTTGTCCTGTGACCCAAGCACTGAAGAAGGTGACTGCTGTGTGTCCCAGAATGCCTTCAGCAGCTTCCACACAGACTGCTGGGACTGTCTTCCCCATCCACTATTCAGCTCAGACACTGTGCCTAAGAGTTTCTACCTCTGTCAGTTACTGGAGAAGCACTTGCAAGAAAACATTTCTGATATGATGACGAGATGAGAGCCAAGGTGTACCAGTGGCTGCAAACACTGAGCTGTGATCTCTTCTCAGATGGCGTGTGACAGTGGTTCTATTGATTGGACCCATCTGGGTAGGTTCCACCTGAAGCTGGAGACAGAATCCAGTCTCTGAAACGTGTGTTTTAAATAAAAATGGATATGTCTAGAAACGCAATAATTGGAATCAGATGAGTTTTGTATCACTGGGAGTATTAGTGTGACATGTCCTCTAATGGTATTTAATGAACAGTCTTTATATGATATCTGATACCCAAAATAATTTACTTGTTCTGTTATTTGTCTTCATTGCTATTTTTGCTACCACATATTTTGTCTCTTCAGAAGCCATTGGTTTTCTTTTCATTGCTAAAATTTGAAGGTAGTAATTTTGTCATGCCATCATTCAGACAGTTGGTCACTGGCCCTTTGGGCCCAGGTTCAGTCCCAGGTCATGTGGGATTTGTAATTGACAAAGTGGCACTGGGGTAGGTCTTCTTCACGTACTTAAATTTCCCTTGCCAATTATCATTCCACAAACTTCTCTGTATTTATTAATCATCTTGTCATCATGCTGTATAGTCTTGATACTGACAATGTCTTTATATAACAAACTTAAACTGGAGGTAGTAGTTCCATGCTGTGATAAGTAAACAGTTTCATTCTGATTTCACCATGGTTCCCTGATTGCAAAGAATAGGCAGTTCATCTTTATTAGACCCATGGTACCCATAAATTTCTCCACCCATTACAAAATTCAGAGCCCAATTACCATGATCTCAAGAACCTAGTATTGAACCTTATCCTCAGCCAGATGAATCCACTCCATACCCTCCCACCCTGTTTTTGTAAGATTGATGTTAATACTGTTTTTCAATCTGTGTGCTGAGGATTTCCAAGAGGCCTTTCCCCGTAAAATTTTATGATCAGAATTGTATACATATTTCTGATCTTATATATTCCATGTTTCATGCTACTTTATTTGACCATCTTAATAGTATTTCATGCAGAGTACAAAGTGTGAAGTTCCTGATTATGCAGTTTTCTCCAGCCTCTTTTTATTTCCTCTGTTTTGGTCACAAATGATCTCATTATTTTAGTTTAATATACAATTTTACATTAAACTTAATAATATATTTTTCAGTTTTCTTCCTCCATTGCTTACTGACATTGTTAATGCTGGTATTGAAAACAAGGAAGTTTCTCACTTTTTTTATCTTTATATTTCTTCTGCTCTCATTTTGTCTGCTGTAAAAATAATAATTTCAGTTGATACAGTATCATTTAACCGCCTGGAGACCTACCAGTTTCTAAAAACAGTATCCACAAGAATATTACAAACTGGAATATATTTAATCACCCCCCCCCTTCTTTTTCCTTTGCAACATGTATGAAGTCAGATATTTGCTCAGCTTTTATGCTTCACTGGCTGCCTCTCATTTTGTTTATGCTTGATAAAGCGTAACATAAAGGAAGTAAGCAAGTTTGCCTGTTGAGTACATATCTTAATCGGAATTATCAAAATAAATGGAAACAATTATATGTTTCAGAAGCCTTCATATCAAAAAATGTGTTTGCCAGTGGTCTTATTCTCTGTCTTAGCCTCAAGGTTTAAGCATACAATGCACTGACGTGACTTTTGACAAGTTTGCTTGTACACATCGAGTTGCCTATGTGTGTTCCAGCAGGTACTAGTTGAAAATAACCCTGTTTGTGGCACACATGAAGATCAGTAGAACTGGACAGTAATTATTTCCATATGTATTTCGTGCATTTTGCAATACATTAGCACCTATAAACTTTACTCTGTCCATTCATTTGTCTGTGTGTGTAAACTGTGCTGTATCTACAGTTCACATCTCTTCATACTGATTTGAATATTGGCCCTAAATAGAAAATGTGGACTCTTTCTTGAATGCCTATATTTAATGTATGTAAAACTGTAATTTTCCTGGTCGTCTGTGGTCCCCCCCCCCCGTTTTCTGTTGCAGAACCTATAAAGAACATCCAAAGATATTGTGTAATTTACTGCAAGTGTGATAATCCAGGCTGCTATGGTAATGCAGAAGTACAGCTTTCTTGTTTTTGGTTACAGAAATAGATCTGAATTTCTTCTGATCTCTGTGCTTAAATGTTGTGATAAAAAGAACACATAATTTATTTGCTCATATGCATTAATCTGTATGTTTTTCTCTTGTGCTTAAATATTAGTGGATGAAAGTTGGTTATCATCATCTCTTCAGTGCAGGAAGGAGTTCTTTGATGCCATATCCTTATATGAAATTATTGGATTTTTTCAATTGACCTAATCCTCCCTCCTCACTTTGGCCCTGTGGATGACTCAGCCTCTAGCAGAAATGAGTACCAGGAATCTTCCTTCGTGTAAAGGGTGGCCGGCGCTAAAACTGACGTCACTGCCATCAGTGGATTGATTGTCTAGAAAATTTGGGATCCTCGACATCTCACAACCCTATGAGCCTCCATAATCTGTTACAGAGATGGCTTTACATTTTGTTAAGTATTTCCCTGTTGTTGAATTTCAGTTCTGTTTTAAGGTGGATATTGTGATATATTTAGTTCCTCAGAAGTTTGTTTAATTGTCTATATTCATCATTATATATTGCCACTCTTTCTGTGCCAAAATCAGATATGCAGTTGCATTAATCATTATGTGTTGCCAATTAAGTGCTAAGTTTTAGGCTGCTGGTCATAGTATTTTGAAAAATGTGTGGTTAGATTTGGCAGTGTGTTCATTGCTTTCATTTTATGAATGATTGTATGTAGATATTCAGTAAATAGTCATGTTGCAATAAATGTTCACATTCATGTGAACTCTGAAATGGATGTGTGCTGCAAATCTCTTGTCTCTCCTGTACCTTGGTCTGTGAAACCCCTTTGTAGGCTTCAGTTCTGAATTTTCAGTGTGGGTCATTGTGTCAAATGTTTTGTCTTATAAGGTCTCCTGGTATGTGATGTGATGCAGTTTGGCACTAATGAGTGCACTGTGACCTGCGTTTTGACAGTCTTGAATATTGTGGTATGTAGACCTGTTGCTGGGTGACAACCACAAAACAAGTAACTATACAACAGCCATTGCTAAGTAACGGCTCCACAAACGAGCATGTTTCAACAACAGTGAGAGAACACAGCAATAATAGAAGAGACATTTTCTACGTTGTTTGTGTCAAGGTGTTATAACCATAACCGCTTAGCAGTTGCAGTGCTGGGGTTCAGTGATTGTGAGCTGCTGTTGTTAGAAGCTGGTAGCTGAGGCCAGGGACAGTTCAGGAACCCAGAAGGAGGGGAGTGTCCGCCATTGGAAGCCGTTACCAAGCAATGGCAGTGAAGACATGACTGTGGAAACAACTGCGTGTGTAATAGTGAACTGTAAAGTTTAGTGTCACACTGTATCAAAGTGTCTGATAAATCCAGTCATCAGTCGAAAACCTGTCTGTAATCACACTACATACTCGTGACAGTATGATAAATACTCCAGCAAAGGACATGACCTGAATTAAACATCTCACTGGCCTCTTTTTACGTATTGTTTTGACGGCTCAATGTTTGTCATATATTGGGAAGGTTTTTGGCAAGTTTTGAGAAAGGTACAAACTCTTTGAGCCTGATTGTATTTTGTACTCAATAAGCAAACGTTTAAACGCATTTTATTCTCAAGAAGAGGTGCCCATTTTTCACCCAGAATGTAGTTGCTTTCCTTGTCAGTATCAGTGTATAGCAGGTAAAATTTTCAAGAAGGAATAGCACTCAAGTAATTAAAATTTATTTGTGGCCATCAACATGGGTAGCTGTAGCTTCTGTTCATATTGGCAAGAGTGCAGAGTAAATTTCAATTCTCCTTATATGTTTTCTATTGTGTCCGCGGAAGGAAACGGCTGGACGGATTTTCGTGAAATTTGATAATGGTGAGTTCTATTAAAAAGTGTCTTCATCTTTCAGTTTTGGTTGAATTTGGTCCAAGAGAACGGACATTTTACATGGTCATGTGCTTGTGTAGAACATAGTTACAGAGAAACATGAAATAGGTTCTTTTTTGCCCGGTACACATTTCCATAAGCCTCAGCGTTTATGAAGATAAATGAAGAATAGTTACGCCATGCATACGCTTGCTAACATATCTTCAACAGTCAGCATTAGTGTTCCGATCACATGCGAAGATTACCGAAGTCTTTTGTTGTTGATAATAATTAAATGAAGCCCTTAAAAAACAAACTCCGTGGCTTGAGTCCGCAAGCGAACCGACCGAGTGATCGCCGCTTGTTGGCGAAGTTAGTGCCAACTTTAGCGGATAGATTGTGTCGCGTGGTCAGCGCAACGAATCCCCACGGCCGTTGATTTCGGTTTTGTAGACCTGAGCTGCTATTTCCTTGAAATAGCTCCTCAGTTATCATAATGAGGCTGAGTGGACCCCGTTCCAGACCCACTACTTCTCAGAAAATATGGTAGCCCCGGGAATCGAACCCGGGACCTCTGGATTTGTAGCCAGGAACTATCTATACAGTAAGCTTACAGTGATGCTGTGTGAGATTATGGTAACAGTTGTTACAGGTAATACTAATTGTGTCTGTAGGTAGATCTGGTAACAGTAATCCCCCTGTTTTCATTTTCGTCAAACGCACTTATTTAGAAGAGCTTGTTGAAACGTTTATTTTATTTTATTTTTCATGTTGGGTGTTACGATTGGATAACGGGTGCGTGACACCAACCGGACCCGAGCCCTTCTTGAGACGCCACCAGTCGGTCAGGCACTCAAAAATTTCCCAAAATTTTATGGAACCTGAAGTTTCATGACCGTGTCCACAAACGCCCTCCACTGATCTCTATCCTCAGCCAGATGAATCCGGCCCATACCAAGTCATCATATTTCTTTACAATCCATTTTAATGTTATCCACTCACCTACGTCTGAATCTTCTTAGGACTCTCCTTCCTTCCGGTTTTCCCACCAAAACCCTGTATGCATTCCTGTTCCCTCCCATACGTGTGTTACATACCCTGTTTAATTAAAATATAATTTTACATAAGGGGGGCACGCGGTAGCGTAGTTGGTTGAGGCTACAAGCCGGAAGGTCGCGGCTTCGATTCCCGATGCCACTGGATTTTTTCAGTTGACCTAATTCTTCCAACCGCATTATGGCCATGGGGTCGACTCAGCCTCTAACAGAAATGATTACCAAGAATCTTCCTGGCGGTAAGGGACGGCCGCCGCGCAAGGCTGACAGCCTCAGCGCCGTGTGTCAGCCGATTGTCTAGAAAATGTGGGAGCTTCGACGTCTCAACCCTATGGGCCTCCACGGCTTGTTACAGGGATAATTTTACATAAGAGTATGACAACTTTTTGATTTTATCTGAATAAATGCTTGAAATATTTTAGCTTAGGACAGTAGATTCTTGGGCTTATCATTTACAGTCCATTGTGTTTTCGTGACATATATATGATGGCGTACTTCCCAAGGCCCAAAAGTTAATGCGAGCTTCTTCCCTGGGGCCTGTTACCCTCCATCCTTCTCACGTCGAACAAGGTACATCAAGCGGTAACCCACCTGACTTGAATTCGGAAGGCGCCTAGATTGACTCTCGGCCGGGGAACCGACTATCCTGACTGAAGTTTTCCGTGATTTTTTCAGGCCTTTCCAGCTAAATGTTAGAGCATTGCATTAAAATTTACAACGACCGCATCCAGTTAATTATTCATTGTCATACAACAATTCGACGTTACATTATCCGAGTTACTGAAAGCGTTAAGTAAATAGAAATAAGCACATGAGGTCTCCATTGCCTTTTGTATTTCTGGGTGTTTGCTGTTACTTTTTATTTCTGTCTGGGACGTCTTTGACGGTACATCATACCTTGAGTGGGCGACCTTAGGGAAGAAGAGTCCTTGTGTTCAACGAGATCACCGGTCAAGCGATTTTTGTTCTCATCGTGTGTTTGAAATAGAGTCTAGTAACGTCTGATTGCGTATACGAGGCGTGTTAAAAAGTAATTAGATTAATTTTGTACAAAATAATTTATTCAGTTATTCGTCTAAATGAGCACTGTCTCCTTCAAAAGAATGTCCATCATGCAACACGCTTGGCCCAGAAAATTTTCCACGCCTCACAGCAGGATTGGAAGTCGGCTTCTGTTACAGCTTTCTGAACTCTGTCAAGTGTATGAAAATTTATAGGTCTTGGCTCTCGGTTTTAATTTTGGGAAGAAGTAAAAATCACAAGGTGTCGAATCTTGAGAATGAGGAGCCTGTCGAAGGAGGGCAATGCATTTCTACGTCAGAAATTCACGAACTGACAATGCTGTGTGTGCGTGCGGGCGCATTGGCTTGGTGAAGGATCCAATCGTGTGCAATTAAATTCGAAGTCGCATCACCCTCTTAGACAGTTCAGGACTTCAAGATAATATTTTTTATTCATTATGACACCAGGTGATACGGATTCTATATGAACTACCTCGTGAGAATAAAAAAATGATGACCATTATCTTGATTTTTTATTTGCTCATGCGAGCCTTCTTCTGTCTTGGAGACTGTGGCGTGTGCCGTTCTTCACTCTGCCTCTTGGTTTGAGGGTCGTATTCGAAGAACTAATTTTCATCACCTGTTATGAGGTGATTAAGAAAATCTAGTTCCTTTTTAAGCCGTTCAAGCATTTCTGCCGGCACTTCGTTTGGACGCCCCTTTTGATAATCGTTAAGATTTTTTGGAACCATCTTTGCACACACTTTTCTCATGTTCATATCTTATCTAACAGTTTGGTGGTCCGTACATTCATTAATGTTAAGTTCATCGGCGATCATTCGAATTGTCAAACGTCGATCTTGACGAACGAAAGCCCTCACGCGCAGATGTTTGTGCTTGTTCTTACAGAGGCTGGGCGTCCATATCGCGGTTCATCTTCCACAGTTTCTGGCCCATTTACAAAGTCTTCGTGCCACCGAAATACTTGAGCACGTGATACAGAATCAGTACCAAACGCTTTCTAAATCTTTTAGTAGGGATCGGAAGCGCCCTTACACAGCTCGACACGAAACTATTGCGTATCGTTGCTCGAGATTATTCTCCGTTTTTGTGACGCCGTAACAAAATATACATTACTCGAATCGCAACAGAAGCACATGTATTCATGCTAGCAAGTTCAAACTTGGTGTAGATTCCAAAGGGTTCTGAAGATGGTGTATAATACTCAGAATTACTGGGTTCTGGGGCTTTGTCCATCGTCTGATATTCTAGAAACTAGAAAACAACGTTTCGGAAACTGGATCCATTTCCGTCCTGGGGTGAAGGGGGTGGGGGAAACATTTGTTGTCTTGGGTTCCTGGTCCAGTGACTGGAGTTATTTCTTTCTAAGGGACCCAGCAGAGTAGGTGTCTTCCCCCCTCACCTGTGGACCGAAACGTTTTTTCTAGTTTCTAGAATACCGGACGATGGACAAAGGCCAAAAACCCAGTAATTCCGAATTTCAGACTTGTATTGAAGGTAGAGGAGTGGTGTAGCTGTTATCTCGTAACAGTCTCGGCGCCGCATTATTGCCAGCTCTCGCGCTGCAAAATCTCGTTACTTTGTTATGATCTCTTAGCGCATGTGCAGCCGTGTGTGCGCTCTGCCCTTGCACTTCATATCCGTTTCAGATTCAAAAGGCAGGACAGATCTTGCTGTGTGAAATGGTCTTTTACATATTGTTGCCAGAGTTTCCGAACCTTTAAGTTCATACCTCATGCTTGGAAAGATTCCTATATATGTGGCAACCACAAGAGTGAAATTGTTTGCTTTTATGGCACCAGCAGAGAGACATACGGTGCGTTTTCAAGTTAAAACTGTGATGTTCACTGAATGAAGTGAAAGCTTATTGCACGTCAGAAGTCACCATTACGCAAGAGATCATCGTGGTGTAGAAAACATTGATCTTAGAAGTGCAATTATTTATCACCATGACACCTTAGCGCTGTGCGGTTCATCCTTGTACGTTGCTGCAAGTATGAAACAGGGTTTAGCACATTATAGCCTTGGCCAGATATGGCCCTTAAGATTTTATGTAGTTGTAAGTGCACTTTTGTGTTCTAGTCTCATAGGAAATACATTTTGAAGGAGAATATTTGCTCCCAAGAAAGATGTATCAATAAGAGAGAAGAACACACACGAAGGACTTCGAGAATTGCATTTCTTATTACAAAATCTTGCGGTCAAATGGGTAGCATTCCTGCTTCGTGTTCGAAAGTTTCCATGTTCAACTCTTGAACCATATACCGGCCATCCCGACTGAAGTTTTTCGTGCTTTCCCAGCCCCCCCCCCCTCCTCAGGCAGATCCCGAAGTTAGGCCACAACCGATCCCTTCGAAAAGTCCTTTGGAATTCATCGTTCACCCATCACCCTACTATTCAACGCTATATAGTTCCGACATTGATAGCGGTGTCAAATGACCAGCCATTCATCCTTATGCCTTGTGCTCCTAACCACCGCCTGTTATGCCCTGTTTGTAACGAAACATCAGCAGTTAGCATTTACGAATTGGAAATCGTCGTCCTCGAACAGATGGGGCATTGGGCCACCCTCTCCAGCCCCATCCGGCCGGTTATCTCTTCAGAGGTCTTTTCCCGTACCTTGAACCATGCAGTTTGTATTTTTCCCCCTCACAGTTTCGAAATCTGTTGTTTACATTCTGTCGGCATGTTGAGTCCGATTTGTTTTTTATTTCGCAATTTTTCCCAATGTAGGTTATGTTTTGTTTTCAATCTTTTAGTAAGTAAAGCTATCCCTGTAACAGGCCATGAAGGCCCATAGGGTTGTGAGTTGTTGAGGGTCCCACATTATCTAGACAAGATGGCGGTAAGGTTGTCAGCCTTACGCGCCAGGAAAATTATTATTTAATTCCTGGTACTCGTTTGTGTTAGAGGCTGAGTGAAACCCAGGGCCATAGTGCGGCCGGAAGGATTAGGTCAATCGAAAAAATCCAATGACCTCATCGGTATTTGAATTCGCATAGTGCCTTAACCACTACGCTACCGCGTGCCCCCCATCCTTTTAGTATTGTCACGATTTTAGTGAATAAAGACAGGTTATGGTTTTGATGACCTGATTTATTGGGGTCTTTGATACAGCGCGTGGCTGCACTTTATAGTACACTGTTACACACACACAAACACAAGTGTCCACAATCACGTATTCACCGCCGTTGCTTGGTAGCTTTTACAATGGCGGACGTTCCCTTTCCTCCGAGTTCCCGAAGTGTCCCCAGTCTCAGGTGCCAGCTTCTAACAGCAAAAGATCACAACGACTGAACCGCAGAAGTTCTGTAACTGACACACCGCTCACTGACTGACTGATTTGACTGTCTGACTCGAAGTCAAAGTCATATTGAGACTGACGGTCAGTCAGTAGGTCTTGGTGTCGAGCCCCATTTGGGATTCATGACAAGATACATATTACTGTTTGACAGTTACGGTCTTGTTTCTTGTGGGGCGCCCTCTCTGACGAGAGGACGGGTCTGTCTTTTGTATAGCTGCTGATCCTTGCCAGCCTAGTCTTTCTCGGACCATATTTTACTGTCTCAGATCTGAGACTTCCCTTTCCGTTGCCTCCTACTACTCGCAGGGTCACGGTGGAAGTATTCGACCCCGCCTCCATACAGGGTTAACTGACTGACTCAAAGTCGAAGTCCCTAACCTGTTCTGCATATAAGATCTCTGCACGGACCGCACGGATATCACCGTTCCTGTTATTAACATGATTGCCTAGCCGTTACTTAACAACGGCTGCGTATTTCCCTGTCGTTGCCTAGCAGCGGGTCTACATGACACAGTATGTTTCATTTTGTTCAGGATTAATAAAGGGTTAATCCAAAGGGGAAGCACAGTAGATCACTGAAAGTCGCGGTTCAAGGGCCGGATTTTTTGGCCTATCTTTTACACATACTGCATACTACTACTACTACTACTACAAGTACATGGTCTGTGGTACCCTTTGCATTCGTTGTCCATTGTTCACTCCCATATAAGGTGTCCATGAAGCTAGGGTGTTGCAAACTTCTGTTTTGGTGTCTCTGTACTTATATGGATCGGTAGTTATGTTGCCTCCTGAACCTTACCTGGGATACTGTTTAGAATTAGGCCACGACTGATTTCTTCACATTCTTTTCGAATCCATTATTCACAGTTCATACTATTTATTTGACATACGAGTCATATGTGTGAATTATTGTACGATGCTGTTAGTACTCCGAACAGTATAGTTGTCATTGGTGAGGTGATTGTTGAGTGATGAATTTGGAAAGATGTCTCCGTGCCCTGATCGAAGCACTATGCCGATCTTTGCTTCCAGAGACTGACGAAGACCGCGAAGAAACGTAATTGGGGTTGTTGGTGTCCGGACTGAGATTCGAACCGAACACCTCCCGAATAAAAGTAATATATTGTTACATCTACATTAGATTGTTCATTGGCAACATTGTTATTATATATAATGTGACAGGTAGACCCTTTGCTAGGCAAAGACCGTGAAATAAGCAACAATACCATGGCCGTTATCTAACTCACTCACTCCTAACTTGTCCTGTGTATAGCATCTCGGCACGTACCATATAGAGAACGCCGTTCCTCTCGTGCTGTTTACGGGCCGCTGCCTAGTAATGACCGTTGTATAGTTGTTTATTTTGCAGTGGTTGCTTAGCAATGGGTCTGCGTGCCACAGTATATAAGTCGTTTCATTCATGAGGTGACAGCTCTGTAATTACGCAAATTCGGATTACCATCGTAACAAATTTTCGAGCGTTAACACGTTGAGTGAGCCTAAGGTAGTTGGTCACCAACGAGCGAGCAGTTCATGTTTTAGTGTATCATGCATTTTTTCTGAGTACGTATAGTATACTGTATAAAGAAGACTAAAATCGAGTATTTTTGCGTATTATCAGTGGAATATGGCGTTAAACGTAGGCCTTGACGTAACGTTCGATAACGTATGAGACTGGAAAGGATGAGGGAGAAAGCAGGGGAAGTTAATTGCACGAAGCATATATAACAAATTATATGAGACATCCCGTTAATTTCATAACGGGCGTTGCACTAGGAAATTGTAAATATGTATTTTCCTTGTGATATGCTAGTGCCTTTCAGTCATTATATACTTTTTTTTTATTTCTAGTGGGGTGGGACTAATTCCCTTGTACTGCGGCCACTTCTGGCCTATTGTACCAGCCCCAGATGATAGGTGAGGGTGATTGTGGAGCAGTTGGTGGAATGAAGATTGGCAGGGGAAACCGAAGTACTCGGAGAAAACCTGCCCCAGCGCCACTTTGTCTACCGCAAATCCCACTTGACCAGACCCGGGATCGGACCCGGGCCGCCACGATGGATAGCCAGCTACTGACCGCTTAAGCAATGGAGCGGCCTTCAGTCACTATAAGGCGTTGATTTGTTGCTGTTGCAGACTGTGTATATGCCTTCAAGCATATATTGATTCGTTAACCCTGACATGAAGATGTACGTACATCTTGCAGCATACTCATGAAGTTATGCGTCATTCATGCCGTCCGTCATTGTTCAAGATGAATGGGATCATATGTATAGTTGTCATTATTTATGTACTGGTGATCCATGCAGTAACCTTCAGTTGTCCAATTCAGGCTGTACAGTACTGTCTTCTGGGAGATGACGCCTGGTAGCCACTTAAAAGCTTACTGACGTTTTGGAAGAACGCAATGGCTCCTTTTTTAGGGTTGAAGAGTAAGTCAAGTAAACAGGAATCAAGCAGCAAACAGCTCTGTCTGTTGTTTGTTATTTGCATGGAGTATGCACGACCTTGTCAAACAAGTGGGTATTTTCCTGTAAATATTTGTGGTGGAATAGCCTTGAAATTCTGCTACATTATTTCCTATATTTATTGTCAGACAGTCTTGTTGTGAGACCTGCCCCCAGGCCATCATTATATAACCTGTATAAAAGGGAAGAGTTAAAATGATAGCTGAGTAGATATAGCGAGAGTCTACATTCTGGACCACCAAGGAATCGGGACTTGGTTCCTAACAGAGGCAATGGAGTTTCTCTTATCCACAGCGTCCAAACAGGCTTTGAGGCTCACTGAGCGTCCTATTCAGTGGGTACACGAGGTAGACGGCCTGCGCGTGAAGCTGAACACTCTCCTCCGTTTAGTGCCGAGATTAAAATATGTGGGGCCATACCTCGATTCCCCAAACTCGCCTTAATGGCGTAGTGCTGAATTAACGAAGCACAGTGACAACTTCATATTATCTTTAATTCGTTCATCTCTTATCATCTTTGTTCGGATTTTTCGCTCCAATAAATGTTTGGCGGCCGGTCGCGGTAGCCGAGCGGTCTAAGGCACGTACTGATTCGCTAGCTTGGAAACCGGGATCGTGGGTTCGAATCCCACTCAGGGCATGGATGTTTAGTTTGTGTGTGCGTTTTTCTGTGTGTACAAGTAGAAGCCTTGCGACGAGCTGATCACCCGCCCAAGGAGTCCTACCGAATGTGTAAGATCTAGAAAAACCGAAGTGAACGGAGAAGTTCATGGAGGTAGGCCTAGGCCCACTGGGGCTGTAGTGCCAAAGAAAAAAAAATGTTTGGCGAGTTACACTCAAAATGCGGGCGTACGTTCAAGTATTCATGTAAAGCGTCCGATGCTCGATTTGAGATAGAATTGGAATGTGTTAGCAGATTCTAATGGAACATTGCAATATCAAATTTCCGTAGTCCCTCTAGGTTAGATTCCGGGACAATAGTACCTTAAAACAGGTTGTGACCACCTTCACTTCATTTCAAATTTATATCATACATCCAGTGTATTTATAACTTATGCAGTTGCAAAGGATTAAGCAAGAAGTGGTAGTCATTGAGTAAAATGTGAAGTGCTGCGTTAGGAAGCCATTTTGGTGATGTCATATTTGTGTTCCAGACTGTCCTCTTATACAATTTCGCTATTAGGGAAACAGGAAAACATCACTACAGAATTCATTATGTGGACCATCGGTTTACCCTCGCAAAAATTTGGAGTAAATATTCTATAAATACAAAATGTAATCTGAAAATTCTTTTTTTAATGGATTATAATATGTTAAGAAATTGAGAACTCAGTTGCGCATGCTTCGGTGACGTAGATGGATGTGTAATTGGTCATTGGCTGGTCTGTGCTCTTGCGTCAGTACGTAGGGGCATGGCTGGTAATGTGGTTGATGTCATGGGTGGGGTTGATCTTCCCATATTCTTTCAGATTGTGGACTGAACTTCCCTTATTTAAGATGCTCTATTTATGTGTACCATTATTTCTGATGGATAAATAAAGTGTTTTATTGTAACTGTTAATTGAAAGAATCTCCATAGGAATATGTCTTCACTTATAACATGGGGGTGTCGGTGGAGAAATAGGGTTCGTGTTAAGGCGCGTCCACATTACTCGTGCTCGTGCGTCAGAAGCTTACTGCTGCCGGAAAATCAGGATCTGGAGCTGACGAAGTGGACGCCCAAACTGGTTTGCATACAAAGCCTTTGCATTTCTTCACAACAGATATCATCTCCAGATCCTGATTTTCCGGCAGCAGTAAGCTTCTGACTCACGAGCACGAGTGGACGCGCACGAAATTCCATGATACGGACCTACCAAAGAATACATCCCTTCCCTAAGCAAGAGGCGTACTTTACAATTACGGATGTACAATATGCTTTCGTACGGAATCCTTCATATGTATCAACCAAACATCAGTGCTGGGAAGTTGAGAAAAGGTTAGAAACATCTGAAATGAAGTGTTCTGAGATTGTGGGTTAGGACATCGTTAGTATCTCTGCTATATAGTAGGCATGTCCAACTTCAAACAGGTTGTGTTCAACTTTTTAGTGTCAAAACTGCCAGTGATCCACCACCCGTTCCTATCGCCGTACCTCGCTTTAAGCAAAAATACTGGTAAAAATAACACGACACATGATGTTTGTTGTAAAAGTACCATACATTGAAAGTGCAGACTTACTTTGTTCGTTAAGAACAGAAAAATAGGACTGACCAATACGTATTTTCCCTTCAAAATCTGAATACAGCAATACCTCGCATAGTCCGGGCAATCGGTTCCGCCAATATCCCGGACTCTTTGAAACCGGACTAATCGAGGAACTAAATATGTACATACAAAAAAATTATAATTGGTTCAAAAGAAAATTTTCCGTTTTTCAATAAATAAAACGCGGTTAATAAATTAAAATGTCTTTATTAGAAATAATTTAAAAAAAATCATATTTTTCGCAATTCATTTTTTATTAAAAAAATGCAATATTGATGTCTACACATTTTTCTTCTTTGGCCTTTTCTCTTCATACATTTCTTTGTAGCAACGAATTGCATTGTTTATCGTTCGGCGAATTGTAAGGCTACGTTCACTGTTGGGCTCAACTTCCATAATATGCTCTGACAAGGTTTCAACCATTCCAGTAATTTCTTATAGTTCTTCAGCTGTTAATTCTCGAGCAGGCACTTCAACACAGTCGTCGTTGCCTGAGTTGTCCTCCCTTTCTTCATAAGCCCGTTGTTCATCTATGTTAATAAGTGTTTCGTTATCTAGTTCATTAGCGTTCGGTTTGATGCACTCATTTACGTTGATGGAATCTGTCTCATTGAAACCAAGTTGCTGTCCAGTTTCCACTGTTATTAGTGACTTCAGCAAAATGAGTTTCAAAACCAATGAAATCATTTGCACGATGTGGTATGATATGTTTCCATATTGCCCTCATATTGCTTGCCGTTAATTCATGCCATGCTTCGCCTATATTTTCGATAACGTTTCTGATGTGGATCTTCCAAAATTCCGTTAAAGTAGTGCTGTCCCCACCTCCAGCGATAGCTGTCAGAGCTCAAGAACGAAAGACCCGAGCA
>NW_019743169.1:309-417 GCF_002891405.2 Cryptotermes secundus | reverse complement strand
TTAAAGGTGACGCCAAACGTGTAGGCGAACATGACGGAGGGTAAAACGTGGCGACCAACTTGTGGGGCTTGAAGCTTCAAAGGAGAAGCAGGTTAAACATGTTCGCTA
>NW_019743169.1:0-269 GCF_002891405.2 Cryptotermes secundus | reverse complement strand
CAGCTGTGTTTATTTGCCTTCAGTGACTCGATGGGACTCATCTGTTTTGAAACGCGACATTAAAAAGACTTTGCCATTTCATCTGAAATTCGATTAAGTAACGAACTATAAAAAAAGCATTTGGCATTTCTACATATACGGGAAGTGCATCGATATAAAGTTAAAGTAAAACCTGAGACATCAGTGGTATAAATTTACGAGCATGTAGCATATATAATTAGTGCGTTTTGTACACTTTCCGTACTTTGAAGAAAGTAGTGAGGCTTATG
>NW_019743168.1:0-4934 GCF_002891405.2 Cryptotermes secundus | reverse complement strand
AGCTTGCTAGGTTTGCTTTACTACCTTGCTAGCCTTTCGTTGCTAACTTGCTAGCTTTGCGTTGCTATCTTCCCGTTGCAACTTACTAGCTTCACTATTGCTAGCTTGCTAGCTTTTCTTTGCTAGCTTGCTGGATTTGCGTTTCTAGCATGCCAGGTTTGCGTTTATTGATTGCCATTTGTGCGTTGCTAGCTTTGCGTTGCTACCTTGCTAGCTTTGCGTTGCTAACTTTATAGTTTGCGTTGCATGTTTTCTTGCTTGCTTTGCGTATCTTGCTTGCTAGCTTTGCGTGGGTAACTTGCTAGCTTTGCGTTGCTAGCTTGCTAGCTTTTCGTTGCTAACATGCTAGCTTTGCGTTATTGGCTTGCTAGCTTTGCGTTTCTAACTTCTTATCATTGCTTTGCTAGCTTGCTATCTTTGCGTTTCAAACTTGCCAGCTTGCTAGCATTGCGTTGCTACCTTGCTAGTTTTGTGTTGCTATCTTTGTAACTTCGCGTTGCTAAATTGCCAGGATTCCGTTCTAGTTTGCTAGCTTTGCAATGCTAGCTTGCTATCTTTGCGTTTCAAACTTGCCAGCTTGCTAGCATTGCGTTGCTACCTTGCTAGTTTTGTGTTGCTATCTTGATAGTTTTGTGTTTCTTGCTTGCTTGCTTTGAGTATTTGGCTTGCTAGCTTTGAGTGGCATGCTTGCTAGCATTGCGTTGCTAGCTTGCTAGTTTTGGTTGCTAGCTTGGTAGCTTTGCGTTGTTAATTTGCTAGCTTTGCGTTGTTAGCTTGCCAGCTTGAAGTTGCTATCTTTCTATATATGCTTTGCGATCTTCCTAGCTTTGCGTTCTTTGTTGCTAGCTTTGCCTTGCTAGCTTGGTAGATTGCTAGATTTGCGATGATATCTTGATAGCTTTCCGTTGTTAGCTTGCTAGATTTGCGTTGGTAACTAATTAGCTTAGCCTAGCTAGCTTGCTAGCTTTGTGTTGCTAGCTTTCTAGCTTGCTAGATTTGCTTTGCTAGCTTGCTAGCGTTCCGTTTCTAGCTTGCTAAATATGCGTTGTTAGCTTGCTATCTTTGCGTTGCTAGCTTACTAGCTTTGCTTTGCTAGCTTGTTAGCTTTCCGTTGCTAGCTTGTTAGCTTTCCTTTTTTATTTTTCTAGATGGATAAATATGCGTTGCTATCTAGCTAGTTTTGCTTTGTGAGCTTGCCAGCTTTGCGTTGCATGCTTGCTAGCTTTGCGTTGCTAGCCTGATAACTTTGCGTTGCTAGCTTGCTAGCTTTCCTTTGCTAGCTTGGTAGCTTGCTAAATATGCGTTGCAAGCTTGCTAGGTTTGCGTTGTTAGCAGACTAGCTTTGCGTTTCATAATTGCTTGCTTTGCGTTGCTAGATTCTAGTTTTGCGTTGCAAGCTTGCCAGCTTTGCGTTTCTAGCTTGCCAGCTTTGCGTTGCTAGCTTGCTAGTTTTGCTTTTGTGAGCTTGCTAGCTTTGCCTTGCTTGTTGCTTGCTTTGCGTTTCTTGCTTGCTAGCTTTCGTTGTTAGCTTGCTGGATTTGCGATTCTAGTTTGCTAACTTTGCTTTGCTAGATTGCTAGCTTTGGGTTGCTAGCATTCTAGCTTTGCGTTGCTACCTTTTCGTTGCCAGCTTGATATCTTTTCGTTGCTAACTTGCCAGTTCTGCGATTCTAGCTTTCCAGCTGTGCGTTGCTAGCTTGCTCTCTTTGCGTTGCTAGCTTGCTAGCTTTGCGTTGCTACCTTGCTAGCTTTGCGTGGCTGGCTTGCTAGGTTGGCGTTGTTAGCTTGCTAGTTTTGCGTTGCTAAATTGCTAGGTTTGCGTTGCTATCTTTCTAGATTTGTTTTGCTAGCTTTGCTTTGCTAGCTTGCTAGCGTTCTAGCTTTTCGTTGCAAGCTTGTTGGCTTTGTGTTGCTAGGTTGCCAGCTGTGCATTGCTAGCATGCCAGCTTTGCGTTGCTAGCTTGCTAAATTTGCGTTTTAGCTTGAAACTTTGCGTTGGTATCATGCTAGCTTTCCGTTGCTAGCTTGCTAGCTTTGCGTTGCTAGCTTGCTAGTTATGCGATGCTAGCTTGCTATTTTTGCGTTGCTATCTTTCTAGCTTTGCGTTGCTATTTTGACAGCTTTGCGTTGTTAACCTGCTTTCTTGCTTGCTTGTTTTGCGTATTTTGCTTGCTAGCTTTGCGTTGCTAGCTTGCTACCTATGAGATGCTAGCTTGCTATTTTTGCGTTGCTATCTTGCTAGCTTTGCGTTACTATCTTGATAGTTTGGTTTGTTTGCTTGCTTGCTTTCTTTGCGTATTTTGCTTGCTTTGCATATCTTGCTTGCTAGCTTTGCAAAGCTAGCTTGCTCTCTTTGCGTTGCTAGCTTGCTAGCATTGCGTTCCTATCTTGCTAGCTTTGCGTTTGCTAGCTTCCTAGATTTGCTTTGCTAGCTAGCTAGGTTTGCGTTGCTAGCTTGCTACCTTTGCTTTGCTAGCTTGCCAGCTGTGCGTTGCTAGCTTGTAAAGTGTGCTTTGCTATCTTTCCAGATTTGCGTTGCTAGCTTGCTATCTTTGCTTTCTAGCTTGCTAAGTTTGCGTTGCTAGCTTCTTATCTTTCAGTTAATAGCTTGCTTGTTTTGCTTTGCTAGCATGCTAGCTTATCGTTGCTAGCTTGTTGCTTTGCGTTGATAACTTACCACCATTCCGTTTTTAGATTGTTATCTTCTCGTTGCTAGTTTGCTAGATTTCCTTTACTAGCTTGATTTCTTTGAGTCGCTAGCTTGTTTTCATTCCGTTGCTATTTTGCTAGCTCTGCTTTGCTTGCTTGATTTCTTACTTGCTTTCTTTGCTTTTATTGCTTGCTAGATTTGCGTTGCTATTTTACGAGCTTTGAGTTGCTAACTTGCTAACTTTGCGTCTCTAGCTTGTTATCTTTGGTTTGCTAACTTGTTAGCTTTGCGTTGCTAGCTTGCTATCTTTGCTTTGTTAAATTCCTAACTTAGCGTTGATAGCCTGATAGCTTTGCTTTCTAGCTTTCTAGCTTGCTAGATTTGCGTTGCTATTTTACGAGCTTTGAGTTGCTAACTTGCTAACTTTGCGTCTCTAGCTTGTTATCTTTGGTTTGCTAACTTGTTAGCTTTGCGTTGCTAGCTTGCTATCTTTGCGTTGCTAACTTGCTAGCTTGCTAGATTTGGGTTGCACTTTGCTAATGTTGCGTTTATATCTTGGTAGCTTTGTTTTCTACATTGCTAGCCTTGCGTTCTAGCTTGCTAGGTTGCAATGCTAGCTAGCTAATTTTGCGTTACTAACTTGCAAGTTTTGCGTTGCTATCTTGCTAGCTTTGCGTTTCTACCTTGCTAGATTTGCGTCGCTAGATCGCTAGTTTTGCGTTTCTAGCTTGCTATCTTTGAGTTGCTAGCTTGCTAGCTTGCTAGATTTGCGTTTTTAGCTTGCTAGCTTTGCGTTGCTATCTTGCTAGCTTTGCTTTGCTAGCTTTGATAACTTTCCGTTGTTAGCTTGCTAACTCGCTAGCTTTGCGTCGCTAGCTTGCTAGCTTTTCTTTGTTAGCTTGCCAGCATTGCGTTGCTGGCTTGATAGCTTTGCGTTGCTAGCTTGCTAGCTTTGCGTTGCTAGCTTGCTAGCTTTCCGTTCTTAGCTTGCTAGCTTGATATATATGCGTTGCTATCATGCTAGCTTTGCGTTCCTAGCTTGCTAGCTTTGCGTTGCTAACTTGGTAGCTTTGCGTTGCTACATTTCTAGCTTTGCGTTCTAACTTGTTAGCTATGCAATGATAACTTGCTCTCTTTGTGTTGCTATCTTGCTAGCTTTGCGTTGCTATCTTCTTAGCTTTGCGTTGCTACCTTCCTAGCTTTGTGTTGCTAGCTTTGCTAGCTTTGCGTTGCTAACATGCTAGCATTTCGTTGATAGATTTCCGTTGCTATCTAGCTAACTTGCTGGCTTTGCGTTGCTAGCTTGCCAGCTTTTCTTTGCTAGCTTCCCAGCTGCACGTTTCTGGCTTGCTAGCTTTACGATGCTAGATTCCTAGGTTTGCGTTGTTAGATTGCAAGCTTTGCGTTGCTCTTTTGATAGCTTTGCATTGCTTGCTTGCTTGATTTACATATCTTGCTTGCAATCTTGCTAGATTTGTTTGCTATTTTGCTAGCTTTGCGTTTCTAGCTTGCAAGCTTTCCGCTGTTAGCTTGGTAGCTATACGTTTCTAGTTATTTAACTTGCTAGATTTGCGTTGCAATCTTGCTAGCTTTGAGTTTCTAGCTTGCGAGCTTTGCGTTGTTAACTTATTAGCTTGCTAGATTTGCGTTGCTAGCTTGCCAGCTTGGCGTTCCTAGCTTGGTAGAGCGCATTGCTAGCTGGAAAACATTATGTTGCTATCTTGCTAGCTTTCCTTTCCTAGCTTGGTAGCTTGCTAGATATACGTTGCTAGCTTGTTAGCTTTGCTTTGATATCTTGCTTGTTTTGCTTTGCTAGCTTCCTAGCTTTGCGTTGCTTACTTGCTAGCATTGCGTTGCTAGATTGCCAGGTTTGCTTTGCTACCTTGCCAGCATTGCGTAGCTAGCTTGCCAGCTTTTCTTTGCTAGCTTGCCAGGTGTGCGTTGTTAGTTTGACAGGTTTGCCTTGCTATCTTGCCACTTGTGCGTGGCTAGCTTGACAGCTTTGCGTTGCTAACTTCCTAACTTTGTTTTTCTAACTTGCTAGCTTTACATTGCTAACTTGCTAGCTTTTTGTTGCTAACTTGCTAGCTTTGCGATTCTAGCTTGCTAGCTTTGCGTTGCTGGCTTGCTAGCTTTGCGTTGCTATCTTGATAGCTTTGCATTACTTGCTTGATTGATTTGCATATCTTGCTTGCTATGTTGCTAGATTTGCTTTTCTATTTTGCTAGCTTTGCGTTTTTAGCTTGCTAGCTTTCCGTTGCTAGCTATCTTGCTTGCTAGATTT
>NW_019743167.1:25835-28168 GCF_002891405.2 Cryptotermes secundus | reverse complement strand
ACCCGCCGCGTCACTGCTGGTGTGGGGGGGCTAAGGTTTCGCACATGTCACAATATATTTAAATTAATTTGAAAACGAGAAAGAATTATAGGATAAATTATATGAATTTAGATTAAGAATGTAAAAATTAGTTTTGTATTCCTAAATTTTCATAAATTCCTTCTTAATTTGATTACAATTAATTAATCCTTAAATATCGTCAAACAATTGGATAGATTTCAATAAATAAAAAGTGAGATCTTTGACAATTTGTTGAAAATCTTTATATTAAATTCAAATTTGTAATAATTCTTAGTAAAAATTTCTTAATTTCGTTGAACTCTTTCAAAACCTAGTTCAAACTCGTTAAATTTATCATAATATAAATTAGAATTGACTAAAATTTCCATATGCTAATGTAGAAATCGTCAATAATTTGAACAGAATTCAATTTAATAAGAAGAAATCCTTCACATATTGTCTGTAATTACTTATATTAATGTGAAATCGTCAACGAATATTCGGAAATAAACAATTCATAAAATAGTTTAAGTTCGTTCATAATTTGTGTAAATTCTATTAATTAACTTAGAATTACTGAACATTATATTAAAATTCATTAATTGATATAGTAATTATCAGAAATATAAAGGAATTCATTAAATTAGAGTGAAATCTTTTATATATTATTTGAAATTCTTTATTTTACGTGAACATTTCAAGAATTTAAGATTAAAATTATATACATTTCGCTGAATTCGTTTAAAATTCATTTAAAATTCCTTAAATAACTTCGAATCTTAACAAGTTATTTTAAATTCAGGAAATATTATGTAAATCGTCGAAAAGTGTGCTAGTATTCCCAAAATTAGTGTGAAATCTTTAAGAAAATTATTGATATATTTATATTAAGTTGAAATCGAGAAAGAATTGTTGGATAAATTATATGAATTTGGTTTAAGAAGGTCAAAATTAGTTTAGTATTCCTTAAATTATCATAAAATCCTTCATAATTTGAATAAAATTATTTAATCCTTAAATATCATCAAACAATTGGATAGATTTCCATAAATAAAAAGAGGAATCTTTGACAATTTGTTGAAAATCTTTTTATTAAATTGAAATCTGTAATAATACTTTGTAAACATTTCTTAATTTCGTTGAAACCTTTCAAAACCTGGTTTGTACTCCTTAAATTTAACATAATATCGAAGAGATTAGACTTAAATACCCTAATGTAATGTAGAAATATTCAATAATTTGTACAGTATTCCATTTAATAAGAAGAAATCTTTCATATATAGTCTGTAATACCTTATATTAACGAGAAATCGTCAAAGAATATTCTGAAATAAAGAATTCATAAAATAGATTGAGTTCGTTCATAATTTGTGTAAATTCTATTAAATAACTTAGAAATACTGAATATTTTATTAAAAATCATAAAATGATATTGTAATTATCAGAAATTTGAAGGAATTTCTAAAATTAGAGTGACATCTTTTATAAATTGGTTGAATTTCTTTGTTTTAACGTGAATATTTCAAAGAATTTGAGGTTAATATTATATACATTTCGTTGAATTCTTTTAAAATTCAATTAAAATTCCTTAAATTAACTTCGAATCGTTCTAATTTTTTAAATATCAGGAAATATTATGTAAATCGTTAAAAAGTGTACAAGAAATCCCAAAATAAATGTGAAATCTTTCACAAAATAATTGATATATTTAAATTAATTCGAAATTGAGAAAGAATTATTGGATAAATTATATGAATTTTGTTTAAGAATGTCAAAACTAGTTTAGTATTCCTTAAATAATCATAAAATCCTTCATATTTTGAATAAAATTAATTAATCCTTAAATATCGTCATACAATTGGATAGATTTCCATAAATAAAAAGTGGAATATTTGATAATTTGGTGAAAATCTTTATATTAAATTTAATCTGTAATAATTCTTGGTAAAAATTTCTTAAATTCGTTGAAACCTTTCAAAATCTAGTTCAAACTCGTTAAATTTATCATAATATAAATTAGAATTGACTAAAATTTGCATATGCTAATGAAGAAACCGTCAATAATTTGGACAGAATTCAATTTAATAAGAAGAATTGTTTCACATATTGTCTGTAATTCCTTATATTAACGTGAAATCGTCACAGAATATTCGGAAATAAACAATTCATAAAATAGTTTGAGTTCGTTCATAATATGTGTAAATCCTATTAATTAACTTAGAATCACTGAACATTTTAATAAAATCCATTAAATGATATAGTAAATATCAGAAATTTGAAGGAATTCCTTAAATTAGAGTGAAATCTTTTATAAATTGGTTGAAATTCTTTAT
>NW_019743167.1:5257-23488 GCF_002891405.2 Cryptotermes secundus | reverse complement strand
ATATTAACGTGAAATCGTCACAGAATATTCGGAAATAAACATTTTATAAAATAGTTTGTGTTCTTTCATAATTTGTGTAAATTCTATTAATTAACATAGAATTACTGAACATTTTATTAAAATTCATTAAATTATATATTAATTATTAGAAATTTGAAGGAATTCCTTAAATTAATGTGAAATCTTTTATAAATTTGTTGAAATTCTTTATTTTACGTGAACATTTCAAAGAATATTAGGATAAATTTAAATAAAATTCGTTGAACTAGTTCAAAACTAAATTAAAATTCCTTAAATTTACTTCGAATCATTCAAAGTTTCTTTAAATTTCAGGATATATAATTGTAAATCTTTGAAAAATCTGCTAGAATTCCCAAAATTATTGTGAAATCTTTCACAAAATAATTGATATATGTATATTAATTTGAAATCGAGAAATAATTATACGATAAATTATATGACTTTGGTTTAAGAATGTCGAAATTAGGTTAGTATTCTTTAAATTATCATAAAGTCCTTCATAATTTGATTAAAATTAATTAATACTTAAATATCGTCAAACACTAGGATAGATTTCAATAAATAAAAAGTGGAATCTTTGACAATTTGTTGAAAATCGTTGTATTTAATTTAAATCTGTAATAATTCTTGGTAAAAATTTCTCAGATTCGTTGTAACCTTACAAAACCATTGTTTGTACTCGTTAAATTTAACATAATCTCAATCAGAATTGAAATAATTTTCAATAATGTAATGTAGAAATCGTCAATAATATGGACATAATTCCATTTAATAAGAAGAAATCTTCCATATATTGTCTGTAAGTCTTTATATTAAATTGATATAGTCAAAGAATATTCGGAAATAAACAATTTATAAAATAGTTTGTGTTCGTTCATAATTTGTGTAAATTCTCTTATTTAACTTAGAATTACTGAACATTTTATTAAAATTCATTAAATGATATAGTAATTATCAGAAATTTGAAGGAATTCCTAAAATTAGAGTGAAATCTTTTATAAATTGGTTGAAATTCTTTATTTTAATATGAACATTTCAAGAATTGAAGGTTACAATTATATACATTTCGTTGAATTCGTTTAAAATTCAATTAAAATCCCTTAATTTATCTTCGAATCTTTCTAATTTTCTTTAAATTTTAGGAAATATTATGATAAATCGTCGAAAAGTCTGCTAGAATTCCCAAAATTAGTGTGAAATCTTTCACAAAATAATTGAAATATTTAAATTAACTTGAAATCGAGAAAGTATTGTAGGAAAATTATATGAATATGGTTTAAGAAAGTCAAAATTAGTTTAGTATTCTATAATTATCAAAACATCCTTCATAATTTGATTGAAATTATTTAGTCCTTATATTGCTCAAATAATTGGTTAGATTTCCATATATAAAAAGTGGAATCATTGAAAATATGTTGAAAAACTTTATATTAAATTTAAATCTGTATTAATTCTTGGTCAAAATTTTTTAAATTCGTTGAATCCTTTCAAAATCTGGATAATGCTCTTTATATTTAACAAAATATAAATCAGAAATAACTTAAATTTTTTTAATGAAATGAAGAAATCGTCAATAATTTGGACAATATTTCATTTAATAATAAGAAGTCTTTCATATATTTTCTGTAATTCCTTATATTAACGTAAAATCGTCAAAGAATATTCAGAAAAACATTTCATATAATTGTTTGAGTTCGTTGATAATTTTTGTAAATTCTATTAACTAACTTAGAATTACTGAACATTTTATTAAAATTCATTAAATGTTATAATAATTATCAGAAATTTGAAAGAAATTCTAAAATTTGAGTGAAATCTTTTAAAAATTTGTTAAAATTCTTTATTTTAACGTGAATTTTCAAAGAATTTGAGGGTAAAATTATATAAATTTCGATGAATTCGTTTGAAATTCATTTAAAATTTCATAAATTAACTTCAAATCATTCTAAGTTTCTTTAAATTTAAGGAATTATTATGTAAATCATCGAAAAGTCTGCAAGAATTCCCTAAATTAGTGTGAAATCTTTCACAAAATAATTGTTATATTTAAATTAACTTGAAATCCAGAAAATATTGTAACGTGTNCGCTACGTTACCGTGGAGAGGAGGGGGGTTCTCAGTCGCGCAACATGTTTCAATATTATGGGTTAAATTATATGAATTTGGTTTAAGAAAGTCGAAATTAGTTTCGTATTCCTTAAATTATCATAAAATCATACATAATATGATTATAATTATTTAATCCTCAAATATTGTCAAACAATTGGATAGATTTCCATAAATAAAGAGTGGAACCTTTGACAATTTGTTGAAAATCTTTGATTTAAATTGAAATCTGTAATAATTCTTGGCCAGAATTTCTTACATTCGTTGAAAACTTTCAAAACCTGGTTTGTACTCGTTAAATTTAACATAGTATCAATCAGAATTGATTTATATATCCCTAATGTAATGAAAAATCGTCAATAATTTGGACAGAATTCCATTTATTAAGAAGAAATCTGTCACATATTGTGTCTGTAATTCCTTATATTAACGTGAAATGGTGAAAGATTATCGGAAATAAACATTTAAATTAGTTTGAGTTTCTTCATAATTTGTGTAAATTCTATTAATTAACTTAGATTTACTGAACATTTTATTAAAATTTATTAAATAATATACTAATTAACAGAAATTTAATGGAATTCCTAAAATTAGAGTGAAATCTTTTATAAATTGTTTAAAAATCTTTATTTTAACGTGAACATTTCATAGAATTTAAGGATAAAATTATACATAATTCGTTGAATTCGTACTAAATTCAATTAAAATTCCTTAATTTATCTTCGAATCGTTGAAAAATTCTTTATATTTCAGGATATACTATGTAAATCGTGGAAAAGTCTGCTAGAATTCCCAAAATTAGTGTAAATTCTTTCGAAAAATAATTGATTTATTTATATTAAGTTGAAATCGAAGAAGAATTATAGGATAAATAATATAATTCGGTTTAAAAAGATCAAAATTATTTTAGTATTCCTTAAATTATCATAAAAACTTTCAAAATTTTATTAAATTTAATTAATCCTTAAATATCGTCAAACAATTGGTTAGATTTCCATAAAAATGTGGAATCTTTGACAATTTGTTGAAAATCATTATATTAAATTTAAATCTGTAATAATTCTTGGTCAACATTTTTTAAATTCGTTGAATCCTTTCAATTTCTGGTTTATACTCGTAAATTTTACAAAATATCAATTAGAATTAACTTAATATCCCTAATGTAATGTAGAAACCATCAATAATTTAGACAGAATTCCATTTAATAAGAAGAAATCTTTCACATATTATCTGTAATTACTTATATTAACATGAAATCGTCAAAGAATTTTCGGAAATAAAAAAATCATGAAATAGTTTGAGTTCGTTTATAACTTTTGTAAATTCTATTAATTAAATTAGAATTACTGAACATTTTATTAAAATTCATTAAATGATATAGTAATTATCAGAAATTTGAAGGAATTGCTTAAATTAGAGTGAAATCTTTTATAAAGTAGTTGAAAATCTTTATTTTAACGTGAACATTTGGAAGATTTTGAGGTTAAAATTGTATACATTTCGTTGAATTCGTTCGAAACTCTATTAAAATTCATTAAATTAACTTCGACTCGTTTTAAGTTTCTTTAAATTTCAGTATATATTATGTAAATCGTCGAAAAGTCTGATAGAATACCAAAATTAGTGTGAAGTCTTTCACAATATAAATTATTTATTTATATTAATTTGAAATCGAGAAAGAATTATAGGATAAATTATATAAATTGGTTTAAGAAAGTAAAAATTATTTTAATATTCCTTAAATTATCATAAAATCCTTCAATATTTTATTAAATTTAATTAATCCTTAAATATCGTCAAACAATTGGATAGATTTCCATAAATAAAAATTGGAATCTTTGACAATTTGTTGAAAATCTTTATATTAATTTAAATCTGTAATAATTCTTGATAAAAATTTCATAAATTCGTTGAAACATTCAAAACCTGGTTATACTCGTTAAATTTAATATAATGTATCGTGTCTTGAGATTGAATCTCGTCGGTCACGTGTGTAAGTTCTAATCCCACTTCTGACACCAATGTAACGTATTTTGCGTTACTGAAGACGTCGTAGATATGGTTAATTGTTTTATTGAACAATCTACAAATCACGGCTATAATTAATGGTAACAATGATATGGGTTTCCACACTTTACAAACCCTAGAACAAAATCTCTTAACACTCTCTTCAAGAGTCTTCACGTATTAATGACACGGGAGCTATACATGTCTCCCTGAATTACACACTCCGAATATAACTGGTGATCACTGTTTATCGCACACGCGTCTTTAGCTCTTAACTTGCGAATTGAGAACTCGTTGGTAACGCACTGACTGGCTGACTGTCACAGTAAAACTGATCTGTGAGTAGAATTCGCTGCTCCTTATGTAGCTTCGATCGGACAATACGGCCACGTAATAGGCACTTTTGTTGCCTGGCGCTGTGTTGCTAGCAACGCTAGCAGTAGTAACCGCTGTTACTACCGTAACAATCCTGTTGTGTCACCGTTACCTTACCGTGCGGAAGAGGGGGAAGGGAGCGCTGACTCACCCGCCGCGTCACTGCTGGTTGGGGGGGTCTCCTTTGCGCAACATGTCACAATGCTTCCTCCTTACCGCTGTTCGTCCCGAATAGCCTAGCGCTGCGTCGCCGTTCCCTTTCCTCGGTGGCTGTTCTTGCAGCATTTTCTTTGTGTCCTACTTTTTCTCTTCTCCCCGTTGCTCTGTTCTCCAAACGCCACATCTTCCCCCTTTTTATGGCTGCTCGTCTCGAGCAGCTACATGATAAGGCGCAAGGCGGTCGAGGTGCACAACTAACATCCTCGACCTGGGGGTCTTCTGAATTCGGTAAGCCACGTCATTTATCCGGGTCACTACTTTGTAAGGACCTTCCCATGATGCTTGTAGTTTCGGCGATTTCCCCTTTCTGCGGGTTGGGCGATAGAGCCAGACTCGGTTGCCTTCGTCGTAACCTGCGGAGTTGGCCAGTTTATCGTACCGAGTTTTCATCCGGTCACTGGCAAGCTTCAGGTGTTGCCGGGCATAATTTTGGATGTCGTGCAGATGATCCACCAAGTCTGCTGCATAGTCGGTTGAGGGTTGTACTCTGTCTGGGGGTACTCCAAACAGAAGGTCGCAGGGTAGCCGTAGTTCTCGTCCGAACACTAGACCAGCAGGCGTCAGGCCCGTAGTGTCGTGAGTGGATGCCCTGTACGCTAAGAGAAAAAGAGGGGTAACCTCTCATCCCAGTCCCTTTGGTGGGATGAGATGACCTTCCGCAAGTGCTCCTCGATGGTTTTGACGTAGCGTTCCACCATGCCATCCGACTGTGGGTGCAGGGGTGTGGTGCGCGTCTTGCTCACTCCCAGGCGTTGCAAAACTTCTTTCAGTAGATGAGACTCGAAGTTACGGCCTTGGTCACTGTGCAACTCTCGAGGTATGCCGAAGCGGCAGAAGAAGTTGGCAACCAGAACTTCCGCTATTGTTGAAGCCTCCTGATTCGGGATGGCGTACACTTCCGGCCACTTGGTGAAGTAGTCCATAGCGATCAGTAAGTATCGGTTTCCTTGGTCGCTTCGTGGGAAGGGCCCTGCGATATCAATGGCTACTCTCTCGAAGGGAGCACCGACATTATACTGGTGCATTTGCCCACGATTCCTGGTCCGCGGCCCCCGACTGGCTGCACATGTGTCACACTGTCGACACCATTTCTCAACATCGGTCCTTGCTTGGAGCCAGTAGAATCTCTGTCGAACCTTATTCAGAGTTTTGTTGACACCGAAGTGACCTCCTGACGGTCCACCGTGCAGTTCGCTCAGAACGTCCTTCACTCTGCTCCGAGGAATAATTACCTGGGCTACTTGACGTCTTCCGGTGACGGATTCCCAGTCACGCTCTAGTACGCCGTTTCTCACAGCGAGCGATTTCCACTGGGCCCAGTAGCTTTTGTACGTGGGACTCCGATCCGCGATGTCCTGCCATTCCGGTCGTTGGCCGTTCTCTACTTCCTGTAGAATAGGTCCTATGTCCGGGTCTTTTAGCTGTTCCTCTCTTAGGGTAACAGGGTCCCAGCCGGCTGCCGGTAGGGTTCCAATAACGCGTATCTGCTTTACCTCTGCCCGCGTCTCAACTTTGTGGCAGTGCGCACATTGCTCTTGGCAGGGTCGTCTAGAAAGGGCGTCGGCGTTGTTATGTTTTCGGCCCTGACGATGCTCCGAAGTGAAGTTGTACTCCTGTAGACGCTGTATCCAGCGCGCTGTTTGTCCCTCTAAGTTCTTGAAACTCATAAGCCAGGTAAGCGCAGAGTGGTCCGTTCGCAGATGGAACTGTTGTCCGTAGAGGTATTTGTGGAAATGTTCCAGTGTCCTCACTATGGCAAGTAGTTCTCGACGGGTGACACAGTAGTTTCTCTCTGCTTTGTTTAGCGTCTTGCTGAAGTAAGCTATGACACGCTCTTTTCCGTCCTGGATTTGAGAGAGAACTCCTCCAATTCCGACATTACTTGCATCTGTGTCCACAATGAATTTCTCTCCTGGCTGTGGGTAGGCAAGAATAGGGGCAGCACATAGGGCACCCTTTAGCGTTTGAAAAGCGGCCTCCACTTCTGGAGTCCACTGGAAGGTTCGTTTCTCTTCCGTTAGTTTCGTTAGTGGCTTCGCAATGTTGGAAAACCCTGAAATAAATCGCCTGTAATACGCGCATAGTCCCAGAAAGCTTCTAACTTCATGTTTATCCTTCGGGGTCGGCCATTCTCGCACGGCTTTCAACTTCTCCGGGTCGGTGGATACCCCTTCTGGTGATACAATATGCCCGAGGTATCGGACCTCTTCCTGCAGGAGTTTACACTTTTCCGGGTTAAGTTTCAGACGGGCTTCCCGGAACCTCTCGAACACTTTCCGTAAGTTGAGCATGTGCTCTTGGAATGTGCGGCCTATTACGATCACGTCATCCAAATACACAAGGCATGAATCGTACGTGAGCCCTCGTAGGACTGTCTCCATTAGCCGTTCGAAGGTTGCCGGGGCATTGCAGAGGCCAAAGGGCATGACTGTGAACTGCCATAGCCCTTGTCCTGTCGAAAACGCTGTTTTCTCTTTGTCGTCTGGGTGTACGTCGACTTGCCAATAGCCACTCTTTAAATCGAGAGTTGAAAACCATTTGGCTCCGGCCAGCGTGTCCAGGGTGTCGTCAATGCGGGGTAGCGGAAAGCAATCCTTCTTGGTGACGTCGTTCAGCTTTCTGTAGTCCACACAGAAACGGAGCTCCCCATTCTTTTTCCTGACCAAAACGACCGGGGACGACCAAGGGCTGTCCGATTCTTCTATAACACCCTGTCCTCGCATGTTGTCAAGCATTTCCTTCACTTCTGCTTGTTTTGCCAGGGGTACTCTCCTCGGTGGCTGTCGAATTGGTCGGGCTTCTCCCGTGTCTATGCGGTGATAAACTCTGTTTGTTCTTCCATAATCTTCGTTGTCTTGTGCGAAGATATCCGCGTACTCGGACACGAGATCCTCTAACTCTTGAAATTCTCCGGGGCTTAGGTGTGGCTTGGCCGCTGTGGTCACGTCCGCTAATTTCGGTGTTAGACCTGGTGCTGGTGGCCGCCCCACCTCGGGCAAAGCCACGAGTGTTACTGGCTCACAGTGCGCCAGAGGAGATCCTCTCCTGAGCTTTTGGTCCTTTTGGGTAACATTCATGACCCTCACTGGTACTTCTTGACAGTCCTGAACTAGGGTCCTGGCCACGTAAATTCCTTCAGGAGGGTGGGCCTGGGGGCTTGGTTCTACTAAACCGTTCTCTACTCCCAGATGATTCTTCATTTTAGCCATCACTATTCCCTCGCTCCGTGCGGGTATCACATGGTCTTTTGCCACTACTAAGTTAGAAGGACGGGGTCCTGCCCCAGGACTCCATAGCGATACTTCTTCTTCCGCCAGACGAAGAGTTTGGCGCCCTATATCCACTGAAGCATCATAGGCGCGTAGTATGTCCAGTCCCAGGATGAGCTCATCGGTGATATTCGCGACGAAAACCCACATCGTAATAGGTTGGCGCCCTAGGGTAAGGGTCAACAGAACTTCTTTCAGTATGGGCAGGGATCCTCCAGACACGGTCTGTAGCGAGAAATCTGGATTTGGCTGTCTTTCAGGCCATCCGGCGGCGACATCCGGTCTTACCACCGTGACGTAGGCTCCAGTATCCACTGTCACCTGACACGGCTTATCACCGACCCATCCCCGGGTGACCAGACTGGTGTTGGCTTTCTTCGTCATGTAGATTAGTTCGTAGTGTGGGGGCCTTAACGCATATGCCGGCGTTCGCCCATCTCCGCCGGCCGTCGCTCGTTTCCCGGCGGTTGGTCCTTTCTCCAGCTTGTTTCCCTGTTGTTTCTGGGTCGCCATTCTGATTTCTCCGGCGATTCCCGTTTATTTCTTGGAGGTCCTTCTTTTCGTTCCAGGTGCTGTCTATTGTCATCTCCTCCTTGGGTGGGGAACGATCGGAACTTTGTGCTATCTCCGTGAGGTCTGGCTGCTACCAATACCGCCTGCCGCTCTAACGCTTGTAGGAGGGCCTCGTTTACCGTCTTCTCCCCTCCGAGCCGCAGCTGGAACTTTATATCGGCATCGCGGATTCCGTATGCGAAGGCTTTTCCTGCCTCCCTTCATATGTGGTCAGCAGGTAGATTTTGGTAGGCACGACGGGAAAGGAGTTCAATGGCCGTGGCAAAATCTTGCAGGGATTCTCCAGGTCTCTGCGTCCTCGTTCTTAATTGGCAGTGGTAAGCACCTTCAAAAAGCAGCTGCAAAATGTTGGTCCCCGAAACGGTCCTCTAGAGCCTGAAGTGTTTCCTCATAAGTCGTATTTTCCGGAATGCCGGGCAGTATTTCCGCCGCCCGACCCTTCAAGGCAGTAATTAATTATGTCGATTTTTCACGCTCCGACCATTGGTTGTGTTCGGCCACGGTCTCGAATTGTCGCCGGAACACACTCCACGTTGAATTCCCGTTCAATGTCGGTGGCTGAGCTGTGCTCGCGACGATCGTTGACGTATTTCCCCGCTCGGCCTTCATCTGCACTATGTCCAACTGGGCCTGGAACTCGCGTTTGGTTTCGTCAATTGCTGCGCAGGTTTCGTTGTAGGTTTTCGTCAGGGACACTTCCATCTGCTCAGTTATTTCTGACCGGAGAGTCTGTTTATCGTGTTCAACGATTGCCAAGATGTTTTCAACTCGATGTTGGATATTATCATCCAACTCTGACCGCATAGATCGCATTTCGGCCTTAATTTCTCCCTTGTCGGCCTTCCAATCGGCCTCCACCTTTTCTTGGTAGGCGTCTAATTTTGTCAGCATGAATTCGGTTTTTTCTGGTTGACGTCTAATTTTGCCAGGAAATTTTCTCTGTCTTTCTTTCTATTGGCCTTCATTTCTTCTCGGTCGGCATCTGCTTTTACTTGGTTAGATTTCACGTTGGCGTCAATTCTTGTCAACATTTCCATCTACTTTTCCATGTCCATGTTGTAGCAGTAAAATACTCAATGCACAACAATCTGTTAGTGGCGTGTTTAATTTCGTTACACTTCTGACACCAATGTAACGTGTTTTGCGTTACTGAAGACGTCGTAGAGATGGTTAATTGTTTTATTGAACAATCTACAAATCACGGCTACAATTAATGGTAACAATGTTATGGGTTTCCACACTTTACAAACCCTAGAACAAAATCTCTTAATACTCTCTTCAAGAGTCTTCACGTATTAATATCGCGGGAGCTATACAAGTCTCCCTGAATTACACACTCCGAATATAACTGGTGATCACTGGTTATCGCACACGCGTCTGTAGCTCGTAACATGCGAATTGAGAACTCGTTGGTAACGCACTGACTGGCTGACCGTCACAGTACAACTGAACTGTGAACAGCCTTCGCTGCTCCTTATGTAGCCTCGATCGGACAATACGGCCACGTAATAGGCACTTTTGTTGCCTGGCGCTGTGTTGCTAGCAACGCTAGCAGTAGTAACCGCTGTTACAACCGTAACAATCCTGTTGCGTCACCGTTACATTACCGTGCGGAGGAGGGGGAGGGGAGCGCTGACTCACCCGCCGCGTCACTGCTGGTTGGGGGGTTCTCCTTTGCGCAACATGTCACAATAATATCAATCCGAATTGACTCAAATATCCCTAATGTAATGTAGAAATCGTCAACAATTTGGACAGAATTCCATTTAATAAGAAAAAATCTTTCACATATTGTCTGTAATTACTTATATTAACGTGAAATCGTGAAAGAATATTCGGAAAAAAAATCATAAATTAGCTTGAGTTCGTTCATAATTTGGTTAATTTTATTAATTAACTTGGATTTACTGAATATTTTATTAAAATTCATTAAACGATATAGTAATTATCAGAAATTTGAAGAAATTTTTAAACTTAGGATTAAATCTTTTATAAATTGGTAGAAATTCTTTATTTTAACGCCAACATTTCAAAGAGTTTTAGGTTGAAATTATATACAATTCTTTGAATTCATTAATTCTTTGAATTAAATCAGACAACACGAAAACAAAAATCAAACATACATGACGACGAACAACATAAAACAAAGTGGGCCACATTTACATATAGTACAAAAGAAGTGAGAAAAGTTACAAAACTTTTCAAAGACACACAGATAAAAGTAGCATTCCGCACACGAAACACAATAGGAAATATACTCAAACAAAAACCACAATTAGATAAATACAATAAAAGTGGCATATACCAAATGAAATGTGTAGATTGCCCATTGAAATACATTGGGCAAACAGGCAGAACATTTAGCACTAGATATAAAGAACATATACATGATATTAGAAATAATGATAGCAATTCCGGGTACTCAAATCACATACTAAATACAGGACATGCATACGGAACAATAACAGACGTAATGGAAGTTGTAACAACGGGAAAGAAGGGCAGACATTTAAATACATTAGAGAAATACCATATATATAAAATAAGTAAGAAAGGCTTACACATGAATGATACACACATAGAAACACACAATCCCATATTTCAAACGATACACGAAATCTACACAGACTAACGGTACCTCTCTCCCCCCACTACCCATTCCCCCCTACACTCACTAACATTAAACACAGCACACAATACAGCAGACAGCACACGTAGTACAGACAAGCAGCGGCACCCACACAAGAAGACTACATTAAGTAAGTACAAATAACAATATACACACGCAAGAAAATATTACGTACAAAAAAAAAATATTACGTACATAAAATAATAATATGAATATTTGTATATTACAGATAACACCTGTACAGTGTGAAAACAAGAACTAGCCGCTCCAGCACTTAGACGTAGGGCGAGTAACCCTAAGAATTTTAAATTTTAAATTTAAAATTTAGTGAAAAATTTTAAAAGGTTTTAAAACATCATAACTAAAGATTTTTAGAGTGCTACTACAAGAATAACAAATTTGACGTGTGCAACATAATCTACATACCAGACATATATCAACGATGTAGACGTTGATAATACGAAGAATGTGACATTGTGTTTTTAAATGTTAAATTTTAGACTGGGTTCAGTGTGGCAACAACGTTAAGAATATACACCTGATGATGGCCGATAGAGGCCGAAACATGTAGTGTAGAAAGAACAAGATCAAGGACATATAATATACATTGTTTGCACTTGGGACGGAGTTTGTATCATTTATCGTGTAGAGTGCAACAGGATGCTTAAATATAATATAATATCAATCAGAATTGACTTAAATTTCCCTAATGTAACGTAGAAATCGTCAATAATTTGGAGATAATTCCATTTAATAAGAAGCAATCTTTCACATATTGTCTGTAATTCCTTATATTATAGTGAAATAGTCAAAGAGTATTCGGAAACATACAATTAAAAATAGTTTGGGTTCGATAATAATTTGTATAAATTCTATTAATTAACTTAGAATTACTGACCATTTTTTAAAATTCATTAAATAATCTAGTAATTATGAGAAATTTGAAGGAATTCCTTAAATTAGAGTGAAATATTTTATAAATTGGTTTAAATGCTTTATTTTAACGTGAAAATTTCAAAGAATTTAAGGTTAAAAATATATAAATTTCGTTGAATTCGTTAAAAATTCAATTAAACTTCCTAAATTTAACTTCGAATCGTTTTAAGTTTCTTTAAATTTCAGGAAATATTATGATAAACCTTCGAAAAGCCTGCTACAATTCCAAAAATTACTGCATAATCTTTCACAAAATAATTGATTTATTTATTTTAAGTTGAAATCGAAAAAGAATATTGGATAAATTATATGAATTTGGTTTAAGAATTTCAAAATTAGTTTAGTGTTCCCTAATTTTTTCATAAAATCCTTCATAATTTCATTAAAATTATTTAATCCTTAAATATCGTCAAACAATTGGATAGATTTCCATAAATAAAAAGTGGAATCTATGATAATTTGTTGAAAATCTTTGAATTAAACTGAAATCTGAAATAATTGTTGATAACAATTTCTTAATTTCCTTGAAACCTTTCAAAACCTGGTTTATACTCAGTAAATTTAACATAATATCAATCAGAATTGACCTAAATATCCCTCATGTAATGTAGAAATAGTCAATAATTTGAACAGAATTCCATTTAATAAGAAGAAATCTTTCACATATTGTCTGTAATTCCTTTTATTAACGTGAATCGTCAAAGAATATTCGGAAATAAGAAATTCATAAAATAGTTTGAGTTCGTTCAAATTTGTGTAAATTCTATTAATTAACTTAGAATTACTGAACATTTTATTAAAATTCATTAAATGATATAGTAAATGTCAGAAATTTGAAGGAATTCCTTAAATTAGAGTGAAATCTTTTATTAAGTGTTTGAAATTCTTCATTTTACGTGAACATTTCAAAGAAATTTAGTTTAAAATTATAGTCATTTCTTTGAATTCGTTTAAACTCAATTAAAATTCCTTAAATTAACTTCGAATCGTTCTAAGTTTCTTAAAATTTCAGGATATATTATGTAAACCGTCGAAAAGTCAGCTAGAATTCCCAAAATTTGTGTGAAGTCTTTCACAAAATAATTGATTTTTTTATATTAAGTTGAAATCGAAAAAGAATAATTGGATAAGTTATATAAATTTGGTTTAAGAAAGTCAGAATTTCTTTAGTATTCCTTAAATTATCATAAAATCCTTCATTATTTGATTAAAATTATTTAATCCTTAAATATTGTCAAACAATTGGGTAGATGAAGAAAGCAGTCTTCTGGGATTTGGCACCGTGTATATATGGTGTTAACCGACGTTTCGGATTAACGTATCGCCTCCATCTTCAGGGTAGAAGAAAAAATATATAAGAAATCTGCAAGCAAACAGACCGTGAGAAGCGGTAAAAGCAGACTGTATAAAAACACACAGCTATGTAAGAGCAGTGAGGGAGAAAGTGGAAGGGCAAGTATACAAGTTAAACAACAGTGCGGGAGGGGTGGGGGAACGGAGCTAGGACAAGCGAGATTTTTGTGTAGGGGACAGAATGGCAAGGTTGAAGGCTGAGCATCACCCTAGAGCTGAGGGGTGGGAGTTGTTATGTTGGTTGGTCATGGCCTGTGTGGCCTGGATCTGGCGTCATATCCCGGTGTGGGGTTTTTAAGAGAAATGACTCCAGATCCAGGCCACACAGGCCATGACCAACCAACATAACAACTCCCACCCCTCAGCTCTAGGGTGATGCTCAGCCTTCAACCTTGCCATTCTGTCCCCTACACAAAAATCTCGCTTGTCCTAGCTCCGTTCCCCCACCCCTCCCGCACTGTTGTTTAACTTGTATACTTGCCCTTCCACTTTCTCCCTCACTGCTCTTACATAGCTGTGTGTTTTTATACAGTCTGCTTTTACCGCTTCTCACAGTCTGTTTGCTTGCAGATTTCTTATATATTTTTTCTTCTACCCTGAAGATGGAGGCGATACGTTAATCCGAAACGTCGGTTAACACCATATATACACGGTGCCAAATCCCAGAAGACTGCTTTCTTCATCTACCCAATTGTTTGACAATATTTAAGGATTAAATAATTTTAATCAAATAATGAAGGATTTTATGATAATTTAAGGAATACTAAAGAAATTCTGACTTTCTTAAACCAAATTTATATAACTTATCCAATTATTCTTTTTCGATTTCAACTTAATATAAAAAAATCAATTATTTTGTGAAAGACTTCACACAAATTTTGGGAATTCTAGCTGACTTTTCGACGGTTTACATAATATATCCTGAAATTTTAAGAAACTTAGAACGATTCGAAGTTAATTTAAGGAATTTTAATTGAGTTTAAACGAATTCAAAGAAATGACTATAATTTTAAACTAAATTTCTTTGAAATGTTCACGTAAAATGAAGAATTTCAAACACTTAATAAAAGATTTCACTCTAATTTAAGGAATTCCTTCAAATTTCTGACATTTACTATATCATTTAATGAATTTTAATAAAATGTTCAGTAATTCTAAGTTAATTAATAGAATTTACACAAATTTGAACGAACTCAAACTATTTTATGAATTTCTTATTTCCGAATATTCTTTGACGATTCACGTTAATAAAAGGAATTACAGACAATATGTGAAAGATTTCTTCTTATTAAATGGAATTCTGTTCAAATTATTGACTATTTCTACATTACATGAGGGATATTTAGGTCAATTCTGATTGATATTATGTTAAATTTACTGAGTATAAACCAGGTTTTGAAAGGTTTCAAGGAAATTAAGAAATTGTTATCAACAATTATTTCAGATTTCAGTTTAATTCAAAGATTTTCAACAAATTATCATAGATTCCACTTTTTATTTATGGAAATCTATCCAATTGTTTGACGATATTTAAGGATTAAATAATTTTAATGAAATTATGAAGGATTTTATGAAAAAATTAGGGAACACTAAACTAATTTTGAAATTCTTAAACCAAATTCATATAATTTATCCAATAATTCTTTTTCGATTTCAACTTAAAATAAATAAATCAATTATTTTGTGAAAGATTATGCAGTAATTTTTGGAATTGTAGCAGGCTTTTCGAAGGTTTATCATAATATTTCCTGAAATTTAAAGAAACTTAAAACGATTCGAAGTTAAATTTAGGAAGTTTAATTGAATTTTTAACGAATTCAACGAAATTTATATATCTTTAACCTTAAATTCTTTGAAATTTTCACGTTAAAATAAAGCATTTAAACCAATTTATAAAATATTTCACTCTAATTTAAGGAATTCCTTCAAATTTCTCATAATTACTAGATTATTTAATGAATTTTAAAAAATGGTCAGTAATTCTAAGTTAATTAATAGAATTTATACAAATTATTATCGAACCCAAACTATTTTTAATTGTATGTTTCCGAATACTCTTTGACTATTTCACTATAATATAAGGAATTACAGACAATATGTGAAAGATTTCTTCTTATTAAATGGAATTATCTCCAAATTATTGACGATTTCTACGTTACATTAGGGAAATTTAAGTCAATTCTGATTGATATTATATTATATTTAAGCATCCTGTTGCACTCTACACGATAAATGATACAAACTCCGTCCCAAGTGCAAACAATGTATATTATATGTCCTTGATCTTGTTCTTTCTACACTACATGTTTCGGCCTCTATCGGCCATCATCAGGTGTATATTCTTAACGTTGTTGCCACACTGAACCCAGTCTAAAATTTAACATTTAAAAACACAATGTCACATTCTTCGTATTATCAACGTCTACATCGTTGATATATGNTCTGTAATTACTTATATTAACATGAAATCGTCAAAGAACTTTCGGAAAAATAATATCATGAAATAGTTTGAGTTCGTTTATAACTTTTGTAAAATCTATTCATTAACTTAGAATTACTGAACATTTTATTAAAATTCATTAAATGTTATAGTAATTATCAGAAATTTGAAGTAATTTTTAAAATTAGAGTGAAATCTTTTATAATTCTTCCTCTCAAAGCGAACATTTTAAAGAACTTGAGGTTAAAATTATATAAATTTCTTTGAATTCTTTTAAAATTCTTTTTAAATTTCTTAAATTAACTTAGAATCGTTCTAAGTTTCTTTAGATATAAGGAAATATTACGTAAATCGACGAAAAGCCTGCTAGTATTCCCTAAATTATTTTGAAATCTTCAACAAAATTATTGATATATTTATATTAACCTGAAATTGAGAAAAAATTTTTGGATAAATTATATGAATTTGGTTTAAGAATGTCAAAATTAGTTCTATTTTTCCTTAAATTATCATAAATTCCTTCATAATTTGATTAAAATTATTAAATCCTTAAATATCTCAAACAATTGGATAGATTTCCATAAATAAAAAGTTAAATCTTTGACAATTTGTTGAAAATCTTTGTATTAAACGGAAATCTGTAATAATTCTTGGTAAAAATTACTTAAATTCCTTGAAACCTTTCAAAACTTGGTTTATACTCGTTAAATTTAACATAATATCAATCAGAATGAACCTAAATTGCCCTAATGTTATTTAGAAATCGTCAGTAATTAGGACAGTATTCCATTTAATAAGAAGAAATCTCTCACATATTGTCTGTAATTCCTTATACTAAAATAAAATCGTCAAAGAATATTCAGAATAACAATTCATAAAATAGTTTAAGTTCGTTCATAATTTGTGTAAATTCTTTTAATTAACTTAAATTACTGAACATTTTATTAAAATTCATTAAAAGATATAGTAATTATCAGAAAATTGAAGGAATTCCTAAAATTAGAATGAAATCTTTTATAAATTGGTGAAAATTCTTCATTTAACCTGAACATTTCAAAGAATTTTAGTTTAAATTATATACATTTCGTTGAATTCGTTCAAAACTCAATTAAATTCCTTAAATTTACTTCAAATTGTTCTATGTTCCTTTAAAATTCAAGGATATATTATGTAAATCGTCGAAAAGTGTGCTAGAATTCTCAAAATTAATGTGAAGTCTTTCACAAAATAATTGATATACTTATATTAACTTGAAATCGAGAAAAATTATAGGATAAATTACATGAATTTAGTTTAAGAATGTCAAAATTAGTTTTGTATTAATTAAATTATCATAAAATCCTTCTTAATTTGATTAAAATTTATTAAATTCGTTCATAATTTGTGTAAATTCTATTAATTACCTTAGAATTACTGAACATTTTATTAAAATTCATTAAATTATATAGTAATTATCAGAAATTTGTTTGAATTCCTAAAATTAGAGTGAAATCTTTCATAAATTGTTTGAAATTTTTATTTTAACGTGAACATTTCAAATAATTTAAGGTTAAAATTATATATATTTCGTTGAATTCGTTTAAAATTCAATTAATAACCCTTAAATTAACTTCGAATCTTTCTAAGTTTCATTAAATTTAAGGAAATATGATGATAAATCGTCGAGAAGTCTGCTAGAATTCCCGAAATTAGTGTGAAACCTTTCACAAGTAATTGATATATTAAAATTAATTTAAAATCGAGAAAATATGATAGGATAAATTATACGAATTTAGTTAAAGAATTTCGAAATTGGTTTTGCATTCCTTAAATTATCATAAAATCCTTCTTAATTTGATTAAAATTAATTAATCCTTAAATATCTTTTCAACAATTGAACAGATTTCCATAAATGAAAAGTGGGATCTTTGACAATTTGTAGAAAATCTTTATATTAAATTTAAATCTTTAATTATTCTTGGTAAAAAAATCTTAAATTCGTTGAAACTTTTCAAAACCTGATTTGTACTCGTTAAATTAACATAATACCAATCAGAATTGACTCAAGTATCCCTAACGTAATTTAGAAATCGCCAATAATTTGGACAGTATTCCATTTAATAAGAAGAAATCTTTCACATATTGTCTGTAATTCCTTATAATAACGTAAAATCGTCAAAGAATATTCAGAATAAACAATTCATAAAATAGTTTGAGTTCGTTCATAATTTTTTTTTTTATTGTTAATCAGCAATCAAAATTTCATTCTATAAGCTAATGGTCTGTTTGGTTCGGTGTCTTGATGAGGAGTCGTCCCGCGACGG
>NW_019743167.1:0-2186 GCF_002891405.2 Cryptotermes secundus | reverse complement strand
TGATAAACGATGTTGTTTTCTTTCATGAGTCTTATCATCTTCCTGTACGTTTCCGGGGTGTTGCAATTTATTTTGATTATATTGTTGGCCATTGATCTAGTGCTATAACTCTCCTCTTCTGCTACTTCTGCTAGGTGGTTTATCATTTGGGGATAGTTGATGACATCATATACAAATATTGGAGGAGGTCTGGGGATCCTTTTGTGTGGATTCCCGTCTTGTGTTTCTGCTTCGTTTGTTTCTTCATTTGGTAAGAGATCGTATCTGTTGTGTATGGTCACTGTTGTTTCTGAGGGGTTATTGTTCTGAGTGGCTTTGTTTATTTTCCTGCGTTTGGTTCCTCTTGCAATTTGCCATGATGTTGAGTTGATATTTTCAGTTATGTCCTCATCTATTGCTTCGTCAGTGGTGGTGATTGTGGTACAGAATTGGTTTTGATAGTTTGGTAATACCATAGAGTTGCTTGTAGTCGGTTGGTGACTGTTAGGGAAGTTGCATGTGGTAGGTGGGATTTGTTGGTTTTGTATGTGATTTGGAATGTATGATTGCGGAGTTGCTTGACTGATCAGTGTTGGTTGCAACTGGGTACTTACAAATTGGCTTGTTAGGGAGTTGTTCCTTCCTGGTCCATTGTTTGCTGGTAGCATGTTTTGTCTTTGTTAGACTTCTTCTGCTTTGGTTTGGTTGTTGCAATTTGACTCTGGAAGTTGTAACTTGTATTGCAGATTCTTTGTATTTAACACTGGGCACTGTAATTCACTCGCTATCGTTCAATGAATATTGGTTTAATTATTTATACGTGGTACCGGGAGCGCTTGGTAAACGCGTCCGCACTGCACAGCGTATGTAAGTGAACTCCGTTCATAATTTGTGTAAATTCTATTAATTAAGTTAACATTACTGAACATTTTATTAAAATTTATTAAAGGATATAGTAATTATCAGAAATTTGAAGGAATTCCTATAATTAGAATGAAATCTTTTATAAATTGGTTGAAATTCTTTATTTTAACCTGAACATTTCAAAGAATTTTATGTTAAATTATATACATTTCGTTGATTTCCTTCAAAACTCAATTAAATTATTTAAATTTACTTCAAATTGTTCTATGTTTCTTTAAATTTCAAGGATATATTATGTAAATCGTCGAAAAGTGTGCTAGAATTCCCAAAATTAGTGTGAAATCTTTCACAAGTAATGGATATATTTAAATTAACTTAAAATCGAGAAAGAATTATATAATAAATTATATGAATTTAGTTTAAGAATGTCAAAATTAGTTTTGTATTCCTTAAAATATCATAAAATTCTACTTAATTTGATAAAAATTAATTAATCCTTAAATATTGTCAAACAATTGAATATATTTCCATAAATAGAAAGTGGGATCTTTGACAATTTGTTGAAAACCTTTATATTAAATTCAAATCTGTAATAATTCTTGGTAAAAAATTCTTAAATTCGTTGAAACCTTTCAAAACCTTGTTCAAACTCGCTAAATATATCATAGTATAAATTAGATTTGAATAAAATTTCCATATTCTAATGTAGAAATTGTCAATAATTTGGACAGAATTCCATTTAATAAGAAGAAATCTTTCACATATTGTCTGTAATTCCTTATATTAACATAAATTCGTCAAAGAGTATTCAGAATAACAATTCATAAAATAGTTAAGTTCGTTCATAATTTGTGTAAATTCTATTAAATAACATAGAAATACTGAATATTTTATTGAAAATCATAAAATGATATTGTAATTATCAGAAATTTGAAGGATTTCCTAANAAGATATAGTAATTATCAGAAATTTGAAGGAATTCCTAAAATTAGAATGAAATCTTTTATAAATTGTTTGAAATTCTTTGTTTTAACCTGAACATTTCAAAGAAATTTAGATTAAATTATATACATTTCGTTGAATTCGTTCAAAACTCAATTAAATTCCTTAAATTTACTTCAAATTTTTCTATGTTTCTTTAAATTTCAAGGATATATTATGTAAATCGTCGAAAAGTGTGCTAGAATTCCCAAAAGTAGTGTGAAGTCTTTCACAAAATAATTGATATATTTATATTAACTTGTAATCGAGAAAAATTATAGGATAAATTATATGAATTTTGTTTAAGAATGTCAAAATAATTTTGTATTCCTTAAATTATCATAAAATCCTTCTTAATTTGA
>NW_019743166.1:10506-11794 GCF_002891405.2 Cryptotermes secundus | reverse complement strand
TGGCTTAGACGTAATGATTTCTTGGGAGACTGCAGTAACCTGTCCGGCACACTTGCAATCGTTTTTTTGGCAATTCTGGGCGGTTTTTATGACGTTCATTTAAAAGTGTCCCTGTCCTTTCCAATTTCTGAGCCAAGGACTGTATAGTCGATTTCGCTGGCATCTTGCGAACTCCAAACTTCCTCCTGAATTCCAATTGTTTGTTTGCAGTCGAGCCTGTCACCCAGTACGTGCACACGAGAAACACTCACTGTTCAACAGTAGCATACTCCATGACTGTCGCCTGCGCACTGCAGACACGTTTCGGGATTGTCCTTGACCTTGCAGCATAAGGGCTGCTACTTGCCGGATCATGCGCACACCATTCGACTCAGCATGGCCCACGGAATATTATGTCGTAATTGTGAGTGGTTATGTGCATCACCCGCGGAATTATTAGCAAATTCATAGGGCCAGTTCTATACAATTCACTCTGTATAATGTAACATTACAAAAACTAGTGGACTATTGAAGAACTCTTTAACGGATGGCGTTATGTAATAACAGGGGCGAGTGGTTCTCCTGAAACAGATATTGAAAACCATTATAAATATTTCTTATAAATTCTTGTTTAAGTATGCATGTCATCATAAGAAATGTGACTAGTGAATAAACTGAGCATTTACCTTCTGAGAATGACGTTTCCTAAATACATTCCAGAAACGGAGTGTCTCATCTGCAGAACCAGTCACAACTGCTTGCCCATCTGGTGACTCTGCCATTAGAGAACTCTGGCAGAGTTGGCAGCGAGGCTCGCAAGTTGTGTCAAGCCCAGATACTTCCACAAACATATCTGCTCTTGGAAGTGGCCATTGGTGCTCACCTGCAACATATACAGTGGATCCATTTTTATTAAGAAGCTTTCCAAGGGACCAAGCAGGAAAACATTTTAAAGGGGTAGGCTTCAAAAAATTTACAGAATTAGTTACATCCTTTTGCAGAGAACTAACAGAATAGACATATTTTTAAACTGAATAGATACACAGACTTCCATATATACCCAACATGTTCCTGCTATATTGGTTATAAAGTCCAAGAGTCTCTTCTGAACTGTCATTCTTTCTTGAAGATCAAATCTAGTGTCATTTGTTTTATTTGTCTTTCAAACAAAGTTGAGGTAAACGTTTCCAGTTCCTTCAGGCTTCTAATGACTGAATCTGGCACATGAAACGGCAGCATTTTCCTTTTTTTGACTGCCATTCTCCTTCCCAAACATGTTAGGAACACCATGAACAGTGCATAAGCTATC
>NW_019743166.1:5200-7917 GCF_002891405.2 Cryptotermes secundus | reverse complement strand
TCGCAATACATTTCTGAGACTTCACCAATAGCAGGCATTGCACAGTAACAGAAAATTAAATATAACCAGGGCTCCACATATATACAGGGGACGGACAAAAATATGGAAACACTCAACTAAAAACACATTACTGTGACTAATATGGTGTAGGACAACCTCAGGCTTGCAGAACTGCCTGCAGTTTCCCTGGAATGGATAAATAGAGGTCCTGTATAATTTGCAAGGGAATTTTGTACCATTTTTCCTGCAAAACATTGGTAAGTTCTGTTAACAATGATGGATGTGGATAGCACGCACACAGATTGCTCTCCAAAACAAACCACAAAGGCTCAATAATGATGATATCTGGCGATTTTGGGGGCCATGGCAGACATGACACTTCATCTTCATGCTTGAAAAACCAGTTCTGGACGATGTGACCTGTGTGAACACAGGCACTGTCGTCTCGGTAAATGGCATCACCATTGGGGAACAAAGTTTGCAACATGGGATGGACCTGGTCACCCAAAATGGTCACACAGTCGTTGGCAGTGACATGAGCTTGCAGGGTAATGATGGGTCTGACAGAATACCATGATATGTCTGCCCATACCATGATCAAACCCCAGCCATGTTTCACTCTTGGCAGCAAACAATCTGGATCATAAGCTTGGGATGGCGTTCTTCCGACGTAAACTCGGCCAGAAGTCGGAAACAGTGTGAAGGTGGACTCATCCATCTTTCATTGCTCCCTAGACCAGATTTTATGACTTCGGCACCATATGCTCTTCTTAGTGGCATTCTGATCACTGATGAGTGACTTTGGAAATACAGCTCATCCAGGAATACCCTGCTTGTGGAGTTCCCTTCGTACTGTTTTGGTGCTGACAGGGTTTGTGAGTGTGACATTCAGTTCAGCAGCCACTTTTGCAGCTGTAGTCTTCTTATTTTTCGTCACAATCCTACGCAATGTTCATCTGTCTCGATCACTCAAGACACATTTCCGTCCACGCTGGTGTTTATTGGATGCAGTTTTTCCAGTCCTCCTGTATGAGGTCATAATCTTGGATAATGTGCCTCGCGGAACACCAAAAACCCCGGCTACCTTGGTTAAGGAAGCAGCCACCATACAGGCCCCAACAATTTGCCCACATTCGAATTTTGTTAGCTCTGACATGATACACTAAAAACGGCACAGAAAACTGTCTCGACAACAAATGAAGCTTGCAACATGTTGCGGAGGTTCTACAGGTAGTGGTGTTGGGCAGATAAGATAGTGTCACCTACAAACGTCGCTAAAATAAACACTTCAATTCAGGCATGCATTTCTTAAGGTGTTTCCATATTTTTGTCCATCCCCTGTATATATATATCTGTCTGCTCAGCCATTAGTAATAGAGGCTGAGGGCAGGAAAAATCTTGGAATTTATTGATTTCTCATGTCTCCACAGACGATGTTAGATTACATAAGGAACAGTATTCTAAATGTCATGCACGCTTTGTAATGAGAGGTAGCAGAGTTAGGAGCAATTAAAACGCCATGGGTAGGCACAGGCTCTTGTGGAGACATGTTTGGGGAACAGACTCTCTCTCAGACTGGTGAAGTGCACCAATGTGTGTGAACCACTTTAATGTGACAAGTCACTTCCTACTTACCTCTCTTTCATGAAATGCTGATCTTCTTTCTAAAACAAGGCTAGGCGTGCTCACGTCACGCTTCATGATGAGCCCATTAAAACTTCCCGATGTCACAACATCTCCATTCCATGCCAGTGCACCCACTCTTCCTGACTGGCCTTCCATCATTTTAATGGGCTTCTTTGCCACAGGGTCCCAGATTTGCACGTCACCATCATCTGTCCCCACAGCTAGCAGATTTCCCTATAAAGGAAACACCAAATTAAAAATAACGTCCAGTAGCAAGAATCCCAGCCTGCCTTACATTATATTGGAAGTGATAATGCATGCAAGCCGTTCAGCAACAGTAAGCAGTGGCTTTGTACAGCTGCTGCAGAATTCTCTCTGTCTTTTAGGGCTACCTTTTGCTCCATTAATCTGGGTGACCTTTCCCCAACTTAATCTGGATTTGCTTATACACACAAACAAAGGTGAACAGCAATTTGCTGAATCAAATCCATCCATGGATCCAGTGGGAGAGGAAGTGGAAGCAGATGGGAGACTGCAGTATTAGCGCAAAAATAACTTCTTACTTCTGTCTCCTTAATATTTGGGGAGGGGCAGGCGTTTCCAATGGGGGCAATTACAAAAGTGAAAAACTATCAGATAAATACATATAGAAAGCATAACTTGGCTTTATTCGTCACCGGCTGCAGCAGCTAACTTACAATATCACACCTGTACCAAACTAAGAACATAAGCAATATCATATTCAAATTTAAGAGAGCCACAGTTTACTACCCTACATAAAAAAAATGACATGGAATTAGGCCTCACCTGCTCATTCCATGCAACTGAGGTTACAGAGTGGCCACTTTCAGATAGATTACACAACACTGCGACTTACTCAGTGCGAGCAGACCAAATATATGTACGGTTTCTTAAGCCCAAGCTCAATATATTTTGTGATGACCAGTCAATAGGATTGATGTAGAAATCATCCGCTAACATAGGGACATACAGCATCTGCATGAAAAAGACGTAATCTGTCAATATCAACTGAAACTAACACCATCTCAGCCATGTCAGTTCTCATTACTCATTACAGGAAAACTGGACAC
>NW_019743166.1:0-3376 GCF_002891405.2 Cryptotermes secundus | reverse complement strand
ACCAAGCAGTTCATTCCTCAGAAGACATGAGTATGGTGATCCATCACAATTCCAGCGGCCATTCTCAGTAGCCTTTCTTGTTAGTCCACTAAGGCAATCCTCCTAAAATTAAAATCACAGCAATTTCAAAGACATTTCCTCAATTACCCAGCACTAAGATGAATCCACACATATTATAAACAAAGGAAACATCGCAAATTTCAAATAAACATCTCAAATGAAATGAACTATATAACTACATCATAACAGCAAGTTTCAAATGATGATGCAGTGATACAGCTGCTCCAAATCTCAAAGAAATGAAATAAGAGACTGCATAAACGGAATGTAGAGATTTCTTCCCATTCATCTCTGCTCAAGAACAGTCTTAATATCAGAGAAGTGTTAAAATAACCTTGAACTGGATCCCCTAATCTGTCAACATATAATTACACTCCATTAACTTTTAAGTGAAAATTGAAGTGCACAATGCACCTTACTTACATTACTGAATTCCTTATAACAAGTTAATTAAACTGAGTTATGAAACATGGGACTAAACATTTTCTAGTGATGATGTTAATATANTGATGATGATGATGATGTTAATATAATATTTAATTCCTTTTTAGACACTTACTCGAAAATTTACTATTCTAGTTTTCCAAAAAAAAAAAATTAAAATTTCAAATGAAATAAGTGATTGGATTACTATAGGAATAAAAACATCCTGTAAACGTAAAAGAGTACTCTATATGGCATGTAGAAACAGTAATAATTCAGAATTAAGAAACTATTATAAAAAATACTGTAAAATTTTATCTAAGGTCATTAAGGAAGCTAAAAAACTACAATATGATAACAGAATTCAAAATTCCAAAAATAAAAATAAGACACCATATGGGATATAGTAAAATTAGAAACTAATAAGGGGCCAAATAATGAAAAAATATGCACATTAAAGGTGGATGGAAAATGGGTTAGAGGAAAGCAAGTAATTCCAGAAGCCTTTAACAATTATTTTTTATCTGTAGCTGAAAATAAAAATGCAAAAAATAAACAAAATAATACTAATATTAGTTACCTTCCAGACACTAATTCAATTCAGTATTTAATGAAAACGTTTATAAATCCTTTTCCACATATTAAACTTAAATCTTTATCAACTAGGGAAGTTGAAAATATAATTAAATCTCTAAAAGCAAAAAACTCTTATGGATATGATGAAATATCTACTAAAGTATTAAGAATGAGTTCCCTTTTCCTTAGCTCTCCTTTGACTTGAATATGCAACAATTCATTGTCACAAGGAATTTTCCCAGATCGTTTAAAATACTCAGAAATAAGACCGCTGTTTAAAAAGGGTGAAAAAACAAATATTTTCAACTATAGGCCTATATCACTTTTAACTTTGTTCTCTAAGGTATTAGAAAAAGCTATGAGCATTCGATTGAGCACTTAAATAACAATAACATTTTAGTGGAAGAACAATTTGGTTTTAGAACAAAATCTTCAACAGATGAGACCATATACAAGTTAGTGATTGAAATCTGCAAGAACTTAATAGGAGGCATATTTTGTGACCTAATAAAGGCCTTCGATTGTGTTAATCATGAGGTTCTGTTGTCGAAATTGGAGTTCTATGGGATAAAGGGTAAAGCTAAACTATGGCTTGAATCTTATTTCAGAAATAAATATCAAAGTATTTTAATTACAAAGACAAATCTTAATCTCAATGAATTTTTGACATGGGGCAAAATTAGAGATGGTGTCCTGCAAGGTTCAATTCTGGGTCCATTGTTATTTCTCATTTATATAAACGATTCACCCAAAACTATAAATCTAAAACTGTACCTATATTATTTGCAGATGACACTAGTTTGTTAGTTGAAAGTTCAAACTATGATGATCTCTGATTATAATAAAAGAGATTATAAATGAACAACCGGACACAGAAGTCATTATTTTTGTTTCCTTTGGAGAGGGTGACTGACCATATCTTGGAAACTGTTAGTTCCCAACAGCTTAAGAAACTGACACCATTTTCACTCCTTACAAGGAAATTCTCATTAGGAAAAAGGCATCTAAATAAACAGCAGTAACACTGCTAGTGATACAACAATTCTGATTCATGGCATGGATAAACAGAGCCCATGTTATCCACCAGATAGGGTGCATGCATCACTATGGTACTCCTTTTGTTGCAGCAGTCTTTTAGACGGAATGAAATATTAAAGTGGTGTACTAAGGACAAACTGCACAGTTGGTATCCCATATCAGCAGAAGAGCAACACGACATTGCTCACCTACAGGAACTGCTGGTAGACCACAAGAACTGTTCACGCCAGGAATTTACCATTCACACAGACATTAGTCCCCCAACAGAATGCAAAATTTATTCTATCCATAATTAATCCATTATTTTTGTGAACTCAATTTAGTCAAACACAATAATAAAAATTATTAAAAATACTCACTGTGGCAGTGACAAATTTAGTTGGCCAGTTGTTTCTATTGCGTGTTGGAATGAATCGATCACCGATCTTCCTATAGCGTGGGGTCTCAGATGTCAGTAAAATACATCGCTGCAATTATAAATCAGACATCATTAGAATCTCGAATTTCCCAGTCAAATGAGAAATGTGCAAATCTTTCAAACAAAGTTCTCAGAACATGGCATGGATTTCAGTTCCTTTCAGAAGCTTGTATGAAAACAAAACTGTAAATGTTATGCATATAATTGTCCTTTCAGGGATGAAAAATGTGGAATGAAGGGGACAGAAAATAAATTTTTGATGATGAGTTAAAGAATGAACAATGTAAAGGACTTTGAGAATTAAAACATTTACACCAAGACAGACACAGAGAATTTACTAAAAATGCCTTCATGTTTCATTTCAACAGTGAAAATATGTAGCACAAGTCTTCACATGAAGACAGACAATTCAGGGTGTTTCAAAAAGAGCTTTACAACTTTGAAAGCTTATATAAATTTATACAGAGGACATACACAATGTTTTGAACTGTCATAATGTAGCAAAACACACCGAGTTTTACCTCCGATAGTTATGGTTCAATGTGACTTCCATTGGTAATGCGGCAGACGTCCCACCTGTAGTCAGTCTCTTGCCACACGCTACGTAGCATCTCTGGTGTCACTTCTGTAACTGAGGCAATAATTCGAGTTCGGAGCTCAATGACATTTGCAGGTAAAGGTGGTACGAACACTCGATCTTTAGCGAATCCCCATAAGAAAAAATCCAGGGGAGTAAGATCTGGGGAACGAAGTGGCCATGCTATTGGTGCCGCTCTAACCAATCCACCGACCTGGGAAAGAGATGTTGAGGTACTTGTGCACTTCTCCAAGGTAATGAGGGGGTGCACTGTCTTGCTGGAA
>NW_019743165.1:4857-6013 GCF_002891405.2 Cryptotermes secundus | reverse complement strand
GGCCACCGCGGCAGCAGTGGCTGTGTTGCCCGCCAATAGAATTGAGTTGCATACCCCTGGAGCCTATCGCTATACTTACTGAACTATCCCGAAATATTGACATCATTTTAATTATTTTGCTTTCGTGTTTGTTAAGGCATTTTAATTCTGAAAATTGTGGGGCAAGAAGTCAGAAGGGCCAGGGTTTTGAGATGGAAGCATGTCGGAAGCTGTTATGTGGAATAGTGGTTCAGCAACATTGGCTCAGAAACGAATGATATGTCACCAGATTGTTACTTACCTTCCCAATGAAAGTCTGGCTTTCCCACATAAAATGGAATTATATACAGTATGTGGCATATCAGTTGGATTCATTGCTATAGCACAGCATGGTAAGAATTTAAACATTTCGTAGCATCATACTTTAATCAACTGGTTCTCAAGTGGCTAAATCTGTTGCTAAATTAGAAAACAGTTCCCTTTGTCATTATAGTGGTACTTATGGTTGAGGTTTATATGCGTAGGTGGTTAACATTTTGAAGGAACCTGCTGCCTATGTCTTCAGGATGGAACTACACAGTGTCATAAGTGAGAAGGCCACAGCTTCAGAATCCTCAGATCTCATATTTATATGCTGTTTCAATTGATTTTAACATAACTTTTATAGTATATTTCAGTTATTTAAAATGAATGTTAAGTGTGTATTTATTTTGTAATCTATTTATTTATTTATTTATTTATTTCATATCATATCCATGGATCATTGTACATGATATAGGACAAGTCAATACTTTACAATACAATAAGTAATAATAATAATAGTAATAATAATAATAATAATACAATATATAACACAATGATTTAATAGTATACAAAGATAATAAAATTATGATTCGAATGATATATATCCTGGGTGGTTATGGTTATGGAGAGTTTGATGGAATGAAGATTGGCAGGGGAAACCGAAGTACTCGGAGAAAACCTGCCCCAGTGCCACTTTGTCCATCACAAATCCCACTGGACCAGACCGCCTCGGTGGGAAGCCAGCGACTAACCGCTTAAGCTGTGGCACGGCCTTAGAGATAATATTGTCTGGTATGTTGCTTCACTGTAGTTTATGGTCCTGGTCTCTGTAGTGCTGGTGAAGCTTCTTGAAGTCTGCATATCTCCAGAGTAG
>NW_019743165.1:0-1226 GCF_002891405.2 Cryptotermes secundus | reverse complement strand
ATGAATGAATTCATCTTGAGTAGAAATACTTACGATACTGGCGCTCTGTTTACAGAGACTCATGTCTTTCATGAAGTTCACATGATGCAAAGCCAGTAACAAGATTCATGTGATATGTTTGTGTGTATATTTGTATAGCTACTCCCTGCTGAGTTTCAGTATGTACTGGTGAAGAAGCAACAGTGAGAGATGCTGGCTTTTTGTTTACAGAGGCTCATGTCTCACATGAAGTTTGCATGATGCAAAGCCAGTAACAAGATTCACATGATATGTTTGTGTTTATATTTGTATAGCTACTTCCCGCTGGGTTTGAGTATGTACTGGTGAAGAAGCAATAGTGCGAGATACTGGTGCTCTGTTTACAGATACTCATGTCTCGCATGTAGTTTGCATGATGCAAAGTGAGTAACAAGATTCACATGATATGTTTGTTTTTATATTTGTATAGCTACTCCCCGCTGAGTTTGAGTATGTACTGATGAGAGATGCTGGCCCTCTGTTTACAGAGACTCATGTCTAGTGTGTAGTTCGCATGATGCAAAGCGAGTAACAAGATTCACACGATATGTTTGTGTGTATATTTGTTTAGCTACTCCCAGCTGAGTTTGAGAATGCACTGGTGAAGAAGCAACAGTGAGAGATGCTGGTGCACTAGACAGTCTTGGGAAATAATTAGTGGCATCTGAAGGACATTCCACTGGAAGTGAGTGGAGTGCAAGGAACATGATCAGTGTGCTGCTACTGTGATGAATTCCCTCCTCTCTCATCTCCATATAAAGTAACTAAACAGTTGGTGACAGTGGGAAAGAGCTACTTGATGTCGACAGAAAATTCGCTAGTTATAGCCCCTCGTTGGATTACTACTGTTGATGGTAGGTAATATATTGCTCTCTTAGCAGCTTACTTAATATCTTGTACTTGAACATGCTGTACTAACCTCAAGCTAGTGCCGAGGTCAAGAAAACTTGGGTCTATACATCCAGTCCTCCATACGTCTTCATGACGTAGTCCTTAATTAGTTAAGAACAGAAACAACTTTACCTTTTACTTGAATATGCTGTGACTCATTTTATTCAAAGATTTGAACATTTTGTGATTAGGATGTTAATTTCTCCTTGTTATGTCTGTTGTTACTTTTTTGGTAATTCTTTTTTATGTCATGTTTACTTTCTCTATGGATTTCATGTAATGAGTAGTGTTATAGAATCTCAGTTGTTGTACAGCAT
>NW_019743164.1:0-418 GCF_002891405.2 Cryptotermes secundus | reverse complement strand
CCAGACTCATGAGAATCATGGCAAAACAGGCGACCAATAAGGTCATCACAATTAATCTTCCTAATGGACAGTATACTCAAGCAGGAAGGGAGACGCTGAATGAATTATTCAGAGTTCACTTTCCTGATTCAAAATTGATTGACAAATTGGAAAATGGACAGGGTCAGCAGAAACTGGACACTTGCCAAAGCAAGATGGACAAGTTAGACTGGAAACTGGCCAAAGTCGTAATTAATCAATCTAAAATAAGATGGGCACTGAACACTTTTAGACAGTTTAGATCAGTGGGAACGGACGGAATTGTACCGGCACTTTTGCAACATGGGGCAGAACTTTTAGTTCCACACCTATGTCGCATATATATAACCTTCTAGGCATATGGTTTTATCCACTCAGCCTGGAGGCAGGTTAATGTGAC
>NW_019743163.1:1016725-1048625 GCF_002891405.2 Cryptotermes secundus | reverse complement strand
AAGGTCAGTTCTGTATGTGGTTCATACCTAAGGTGTAGGAAATGTATTTCCTTGCACTGATGATAACATAGTTACAGACAAGTTTTGAAACTCTACTTTGGTAACCCCCTTTTTTTATGCAGACATACGAAAGTACATGTCACTTATTGAAATACGAACGTTATTCTTAATGAGAACGAAGTTTCGTTCACAAACACACCATAGTTTTCTCACACCGAGGGTGGCGCAGATTGTAAGAACACTAAAAGAAATACTTATGTATAAAATACGCTGCTTCCGTTCAAAAGTCCATACAGAAATGCTGTAATTATATAAAAAGTGTATGTGTCCAGATTTCGAATCAGCGTGTCCGTATTCATTTAAAAAGTTCGTTTTGTTCCTACGTTTTCATAACCTCTTTACTAATAACATGATTCAACCCCTCCTGTTGCAAATTACGGAAATCCATGANTCAAGGGTACCAACTTTTGATTTGCAAAAACCATCTCACAACAGAAGAAAACGCTAAAAGAATCGCAGTCCGAACAAGACCTTATGGCAACTAATCCCACACAGAAACTTTGCCCTGGAAAGGATCATAAGAACAGAGGTTCGGAAATACACGACATTCTGCTACGCGTTTTGACTGAATCACGAATAACGACTTATTTGGATCCACATCTTTCCTCATGACTGGGGTAAGGAGTGAAAAGAGTTATTTTATTATTTTTATATCGCCTGAACAGAATAAATATATCAAAATACGTACAATTTCTCACACTACATACACAATTCCATCTTACATCAGTCTGCACGCATAATACCAACCGCACGAGTGACACATAGCAGTTTCACATACTGTATTGAACTTTCCGAAGTGCACTCTATGAGTCAAAAGAGGAATCATTAATCATTTAACACGTATACGTTAGAGCGTTAGAAAAGTGAGAAAATAAAATTTATGGGAAAATATTCTGAGTTGTAATTAACTTGTTATTGAAAAATATAATTTTTCCCAGGTAACAGAAGAGATAGCAATGTGATATCGTTACGAGAAGGTACCGAAAATTCGATGCAAAAAGTTAAAAAAATCGTAGACGACGTTTGCTGTTGCAGGCTAACTATATATAGAATTTCCGAAGCAAATCTTCTCGATCTCTCGGCGGATCCTGCAACCGCTAGAGAGCGCGGCCCTCCGGTGGCGCGGGAGGGAGCCCATCTGGGTAGGTGGGCCGGTCTGAATATACTGAATAAAGACCCGCGGACCAACAGGAAGCCTAAATTCCGGGGGCAAATACCTGGACACTCACTCTCCAGGGGTCACAAGTATGGAGAGAGGTTTGTCTGTATCCTTGACCGTGTCCTAGAAAAACAGTCATTCTTTTAAAAAATTGCGCATACACCTATATTATATTTTGTAAATATTCCTCTGTCGATTTTTGCCTAAACTGAATCTAATACACAAGATCACAATTATATTACGCCTGGAATCTATAATGAATTTTCTTTCAAATGTTACTACTAATTCACAGATCGTCAATTTCCTTATCGTATATATATATATACATTATATTAATTTGATTGCATTCTTAAATTCGTATTCTAATATTGTATCATAATTACTCAGTATGTTTAAAGAACACATCAAGATAGACCCTACCTAGAGAATTGCGTTACAGGATGTAACACCTCACGAAGTTTAATGGGGGAAAATGAAAAGAAAAAAACTCTTTGGCTTTATTTGTTTGTTTGTGAAAATATGAGGTCACAGGGAACAGTTTCAAAGGAATGCACGATGCAATCCAGCGGCATTGGATGTGCGACATGATTAAAATGATATGTAGTTCACTACAGCACAAAGAGAGGCACTGTGTTTAACGTCGGGACTGTCCGAAGCGTCCAAAGTGAACGGGCGCAATATCGAGTAGTTCTTATCATGACAAAAATGTAATACAGACTGTAATTATCAGCCGATTAAGGACCAACAGCGGTTATAGTTCGTAACACTTTATGCGTAGTGATGATCGTTAAATAATGTTAAATTAATGTTTGTGCAATGGTGCTGTGTGGAGCAGGAGTCATTCTTCCTGCCTAGTTCGAACGAGGCACATCAGAGCCTTGAGGGGAGACATGTTCTACCCATTCAACAGCCTAATTATGTTTTATATAATCATTCCAACTTTAAAAGAAACCAAATGAAACTTGCTTATACTATGCATGGTGAGTGATGTTGTGAACTCGACAACCAACTGAGAAGAGGAAGAGTGAAAATAATTTGTCGTATTGCGTGTACATTTGTAATTTTGAGACTTTGATTAAGACTTATCTTCCCGTTGAAACATCAGAATTCTCTCTTAAATTGTCACGGACAATGATCAGCTCTTAGAAATTACATTCATCATTTTGCCGCATGAATATCGCAGGCCAAGAATAATTAGCATGGAACCAGATAAGTGTGCTAAGAAGATAACATCCGAAGAGAAGCAGCCTAAAAAAAGGGAACAAACTTTTTTTGTAATCTGTTCTCAGGTGGGAGAAACTGAATGGATATCGGACAAAATAGCCATGAGTAAAGGCATCAAATATCGACTGGCTGTTAGTGCTGGAATGGCTGGTCGTGCTGTATGTCCGAGTCAACTTCTTTGAACCATACACAGAATGGGCGACCTGTTTCACGGGCGTATCCAAAGTTGCCACGGAGCCTTGATTCAAGTCTAATTTTTATCCCGTCGGCGAGGGGGGCAGACAGAACGGACAGAACAGTGTGCAGCGTTGCAGACAAGGAGTGGCACAGGACAATAGCAGTGAGGATGAAGATTGTGAAATGTCCGCCTCCAAACTTGAAACTATCAGGCATCGAGCGCAAGCGTATTGGCAGAGGAAATAAGGACACCTCAAATAGTGCTGGAAACAACAGTTCTGGTATGTTTCTGAGAACAATGATATTAAGTTTCAGTGACAATGTAATTCCATCTAGGTGATCTGCTAGATGTCAGAATTCTTGTACTCAAGACCATCTGAATTCAGTGCAGATATTTTTACATGACTTTCCCTTGCCTGTTGGCAGTGATAGAACACAGTATATGCGATGGATATCGGACAACTACCTTTGTCTGGGACCCATATGAAGCTGTTCGTCCCCTCTGTCAGTTAATCAAGACCATTTTGAAATTTTCTACACTTGAGAAGGACAGAGCATGTGGCACAGATGGGAGAGATGAGAACTACATATAATTTTTTTGCCAGAAGACCCAAGGTGAAGTGTACCACTTGGATGACTGAGGCATGGATAGAAGAATAATATTATCGCGAATCTTGAAGAAATATAGTGGGAAGACATGGACTGGATTGATTTGGCTGAGGACAGGTTCTAGTGACAGACTCCTGTGGAAACAGCAATGAACATTTGGGTTCCATAAAATGTGGGTAATCTCTTGAGTAGCTTAGTGACTCTTAGCTTCTCAAGGACTCTGCTTAATGTGTTATTTATCCTCATAGATTGCGACCTATCTGAATAGCTTTCGCTTTGATGAGACAGAATACAGTCTCCGAAACGCTATTTTTTAAATAAAAAGATGACGCCGATTGACGATGTTGATAATCAGAAGAATACTCTTCAATTATTTTATGCTTTACATAATTCAACGAATTAAAAATTAGAATATTAAGGAAATGAAGGTTGTTGTCAATATGATACGTCGGCTCTGATGTGTTGCTTGCTTTTGGACTGTAACCCGTAACTCCCTCGCCGGTCTCTGTCCGTATTAACTGTATGTGGGTGTTTACTGTTCCGCGTATATACACGTAAGTCATCTGTGATACGTGATTGTAGTTCTCCGTTGCTTGTTGGTACCATTGCTAGCTTATTTTGATGGCGGTGTGGAGTTGTTCGTGTGGTTTCGTCTGTTATCGTTCTCTTGACTTTAAGGAAAGTAAGTAACTAAGATGCTGAACCGTGTAGAATAATTATCAATCGTACCTTTATCAGATCTGAATACACTTCCTAGATTAACCAAATGCACATTGCTGCATCGGCTGTTTGAATTTGAATGCCTCACGTAGGGATATGGTTTTAACTGGAAAACGGCATTATTTTAATTTAGCGTCGTCATTAATTAATTGTTTCCAGGGGAGACGATTTTTTTTTTCATTCATGTAATCTTTTCCTTTATTATTATATTTCCGTCACCTGAGTGTTAGTCTAGCTACGCTGTAGGTCATGTATTAAGTACTGCACGTTTCGTACTTTTCCCGGCAACATTTAGGTAAGTACAGCTTTTCCTATATTCAGATTTTTCTCTGATCTGCTAGTGCTCCGTACATTTGAATTTTCAGTATTTAGACAATTGGAGTGTTTATTTCCAGTTTTTATGTTCTATGTAATGCCTCTTTTGTATTAAGTCTTATATAATTAAAGTTGTAGTTAAAGTAATAACATATTAATTATAAAGGTATATTTATCTGGAGAATTCAGGCAGTTGTGGAATTGTTGTGGAATTTGTTCTCTGTGTGTTTTTGAGGGGTGCCTATGTGGATTTCTTCTCTTACCTGGTGCTGCTGTTCTAGTTGTGTATTTTGTTGGTGTATGGATATGAGATGTTTTGTTTCCTCCGTTTTTCTGTGTCTTTTTGTTCTTGTGCTTTGATCTGAAATACTTTTGTTATTGTTGTTGTTTACCTGTATGTTGTAGGGGGGAAATCCATGCATTTGGATATTTTGTATGATAGGTAACTTTCTGTTCCCTGTATTGTAATGTTTAGCAAATTAATTTTGTTGTTCTGTTCCTTTTACATGGTAAATTGTAAGTTTGGTTCGATGTTGAATTCTTGTAGTATAAGGTTTGTTTCAGTTAAGTTTTTGATTGTAATCCAGTAATTTGTTACGTACATATTTGTAGGTACCCATTTTCTTGTGTCTTATGGGAGTGTTGTCCTCTAGGAACTGTGAGAATATTGCAGAGGATGGTGCTGTCATTGTGAGGCCTTTTTCTTGTTTCTAACAGTTGTTATTAATTTGGAAGGAAGACTGTGATAGAATGGTGTCCGCTATGTTGTCTCTCTCTCTCTCTCTCTCTGATTGTATTTTGTTGTTTGTTGTGATTATTTAGTAGGGTCTGTTTTATGGTGGTGAATTTCCTTGTTGGTATGTATTTTTATAATTCTTCACCAGCGGTATATGCCCAAACTGTGATGAACTTGTTTGTAGCATTACAGTGGTAGTTCTGGCATGCAGCCACCAAGGAACAGTGATTCTTGCTGGAAACCATAAAAGTATCAGGTTTCAGAAATTAAGTTCCATCCCCGTTGTGACCAGCTGACAAAGAGAAAGACACAAGCGTATCAGCCACCAAGGGATTGGATGTGTCTCACATCGCCACGGAGCTGCATGTGTGCCACCACCAGGGTTTGAATGTGAATAATCAAATCACATGAGGATGTGTGGTAGGATATTGTTTTTAGAGTTTGTGGAGAATACCTTGTTTTCCTGTGTGTCTCAGAAAGGTTAAAATGTATTGATTATATTTAGCAGAGAGTACAATTTCTGAAGCTCCCCATTATGCAGTTTTCTGCAGCCTCATATTATTTCATTCCTCTTCTGTCCAGATATTCTCAGCATCCCGTTGCAATTGTTCAACTTAACGTCCATTATTAATCATCCGTCAGTACCTTGACAAGTGGACTACAGCATGTGATCTGAACACGGACTAAGACAGTGTAGGAGTTTTAACGTAATTTAATGAAAAATGTTTGTAATGTATCAGGACACCTGAAGATGGCCGTCTGGGGCCGAAACATGCAGTGTTTAAGTGTATAATGTTAAACTAAAATTAAAATTAAGTAGTGAACAAATAAATGTCGCAGTATTGACGGACGATAACTAATGGACGTTAATTTGAGTAATACAGTTTAAATGGGAAATTTGTTGCCGGAGCCAAATTTGATGACATTTGGTTCAGGCATTCGAGTCATGTTACAGTTATTATCTAAAGGATTTGAGAGGCTTCGGTGTTGGTATTACTGATGAGAGGGATTTCTCAAGTGGTCAGTTGAGATGGCCTCAGGAATTGTGATGTACGTACCAAGTTTCATGAAGCATGAAGGCCGGTAAAAGTGTTCAGCAATTTTTAACGGTGATTAACTGACACACACACAGCCAGTTGATCTCACATCTACTTCTGATTTTTAGGAATATGGAAATGGGCCAAAAGGAGAAGGGAACGACACACAGATATGGGGCAAAAATGTACATATGAGATTTCCTCCTGAATAGCAGATGCCAGAAAAGCATAATTTTATAATAACACTAACTGTAACAAAATACTGTAACTGCATGTTAGGCAAAAGTGATAAACGTTCAAGTCATAACTGTTAGACATATTTACATTGTTACATACTTCATTTGCAGCTAAGGTGAAGCGAACATGACATGTATCAGGATATTTTGTTACAGATCTGCCATTTCTTATTGTACATATTTATTTTTTAGGCAAAATCTTCAGGCAGCAGAAAGGAATGGCATCAAAGCGGAAGAAGGTTTATGATGAAGGTGACCCTCCTCCTAAGAAAAGCGAGGCTGATGCAACTGGAAGAAACTGAACAAGAACCTGTTCACTCGCCTGGCAATAGCACCAGTACCGCACATTCAAATTTCCTGCTAAATGGCAAAGGGGATGATAAGAATGACGATGTCCTGGTCTTAGATGCTGACTGAGACCTTCTGTGGGAGATGGCTGAGTTATTAATTGATTTGAAGTTTGAAATGTCTGCTTATGTAAACAGAAACCAATAGTCTGTTATTTTCTTAGAGCACTCAGATGTGTCAGAACTAGTTGGAACTTGCACGATTAAAAGAAATGTTGTCACTGTGCTTAGTTTCTTGACCTCAGCACTAGATGGAGGTGAGTGGTCAGCTTCACTCCCCTCCTGCTTTACCCGCAATAGAGATTGCAGAACTGGTTTATGACATCAACTTCCACTCTTGAGAGAGATTAAAAATGGGAATATTCAGAGGACCCAGTATGAGTGTACTCAGTGTCAGTGTGAAGGAAGAAATAGCAGGCAGTACGTACGTTTGGTGTTGAGCTACCAGACGTGCCAGATACACGAGTATAGCTTTGGTTGGCAGCATTACATTCATAACATCCACCTTTATAGATGTACCAGCAGTAAATTTAGAAACCTATAAAAGCGCTGTCAGAATACAGCATCAGATGTTATTTGCTTGATTTAATTAATTGATAACCTGATGTATTTTGACATTGAAATGTCATCATCAGGGTGTTTCATCAGAATACGCTTGAAAGCTGTTCAAGGTTCTGTTTATATGATTTTATGTATATTCTAAAAATGTATACTGTACTTAGTAAAACAAGTGAAGTACTCGTAATAACATGATATGATTCCTTTATGCAATTCAAGCCCTTTCAGGTGTTCCAAATTCATGTACAAAATCTATATAAACAGTGATATGTTTTTCTGTGTGATGGTAGGCTGTAGTGCTATATGTTACAGAGTTCCGCTGAATTAAGATGGCATTCACATCCTTACTGATATGAAGGATGGCTTCATTCCTGTAACATATGAAATTGCTAGGGTTGTGTGAGATGTCCCATTTGTCCTGATGGGAGCCGGGGTTAATTTTTTAAATTTACGGTGGATTACAGAGTTACACAATACAGCGTGAAAGTTCCAGCAACAATTTTAGAATTGTTCCACTGTTTTTGTAGGATATGCTGTGGGTCTCAGAGGTGGCGCTGCGCAATGCATAGGAGCTACGGAAGCAGCACAGGACGCTGGTGGCAGAACAGTTTTGGAATCAGGCAAGAGGAAACATAGTCAGATTGACAGTTGCTCAGATTCTGAACGGTTTTGGGGCCCACGGGAAGGCCATGTTGAGANTCAGAAGAGAGCAGTGAAACCAAGTGAAGTAAGTAGATTTTGTTCTGATATGGCAGGATACACAGAAATCAAAACCACCGTAACATTTCTAAACTGTCAGTTTGAAGGAATCTGAAAATTTGTCAGTATGGTTCAGTTTAGGGTTCTGAAGTCTTTAGGGTTTTATACTATTGGTATACATAGTAGATATGTTTATACTATCAGTATATGTATTTTGCTTCTCAAGTTATATACAGTTTATCACTAATGATGATCATTGGCTCAAACTTTCTATGTGATTGCCATATGCACTTCCATTTCCATAAATTAACAAAAGGTGGATAATTTTAAAGAACATTCCACTTGCACAGGTTCAGGGCTGGAGTTTATCTCACTTTACACTGCACAGACGTTCCGTTTGTATTGTTTGTGTCGGGTAATCGGGAAAAGTAACAAGTGGCTGGGAGCATCTCCTCGAAATTTGTTCTTTGTATTTATAGTGATTTAACCTTTAAGCTACGGGCATTTAATTTCCGGTAAGGGCAGAGGTACGGAATAAATTTAAATACCCGCGATTATAAAGCCATAAAAACTAATCATTTACTAAATTTGCTCCTATTTCTGCAATTTCTGTGATAAACGAACGAAATAAGCGCTGCTTTTTTCTCGAAAGAATATAGAATCAGATATTGTAATTTACAGATTGTATAAAACATGTTAAAATTTTTACACTGACTCCAAATAACAAATTCCCCAGTTTTTTAGTTTCTCTACAAGAATTCATAGAGTTCTCGGTAAGTATGAATGCAGGCTGGTGGGTGACATCACTTGACAGCTATGGCAACACAGCGGAAGTTGTGCCTAAAGCTTCTCAGTGTCTAAATCACGTAGTTCTTTCGGTCTGAAGAGAGTGGGCGAGTGAAATAAACTCAGTGTTTATTTTATCACGCTGGGCTACACAATAAGATTACTGTTCTTATACAGTTCAAGGCTAGCTTTCTTTATGAAATTGCGTTGCAGTTTCATTACACTGAGTACTAGCTTCGTGGCTGGAAGTGTTCTGTCGAAGTATTTCAAAGTTTGATCCTACCATGGCGTCGTATCGTTTGGAAGATTCTGACATATTTCAGCTCATCAATGACTCCGATTCAGATTGCTGTACCGACAATTCTGAGAGTGACTTTGAAGGTAGCGAATCAGAAAGTGATTTCGACGAAGACCCATCATCTTCGTCGGCAACCTGGGGACCACCACACCAGCGTGACACGAGGAGTGTGAATACTTTTTCAGGTGGAGCTGTGGGGTTAAAAACCCATGAAGCTCCACATGTAAATAAAGATTCCACCCCTTTCTGCGTTTTCATGCTGTATTTCGCAGAGATTATCCATCTGCTGGTGGAAGAGACGAACAGATACTACACCAGCACGTAGACAGATGTCAAGACGGACCTGCGCTCCCACCAAAAAACAAGAGACTACCACACTGACATGAACTACACCAATTATGAAAAATGGATAAAGGAGCGACTTATTCCTAACCTTCCCCCATTTCTGTTCTTGTCATTGATAATGCTCCCTACCATAACTTACAACTAAACAGAGCGCCTAACTCAAATTGAACAAGAGACTTTATGATATCCTGGCTAAAATATCACCCTTCACCTATTACCTTCAATAACACTGATTTCTCATCATTGCGGAATCCAGACATATATAATATGATCCTACCACTCAAACCGAAATACCTTTCCTATAAAATAGTTAGAATCTTTGCAGAACACAATCACAATATTTTACGACTCCCTCAGTATCACCCAGAACTCAACAAAATTCAGTTAATATGGGCCACCGTTAAAAATTTGGTTGCTCGAAGAAATACCACATTTAAGATGTATGACGTCATTAAACTTGGAGACCAAAACTTGGCTTCCATAACTGCAGAAGAATGGCAACGTAGGTGCCAACATGCAAGGAACATTGAGCAACAATTAATGGCACGGGAAGGCCTTTTGGACGCAGGACGGGTGTTCGTCTTCCATGTTGACGGTGATAGTGATGACAGTTCTGATGATAAGTCCGATTCATCTGGTGGTGACGAGGAAGGACAGGCATGTGGGGATGATATATCTATGCGGACATTGCTGGTGTTGCCCATTTAGAATAGACCCTTGTAATATGTAAATAAACTCTTCATGTATATAACAGTGAAATGTGTATAATAGTGTATAGTGCATAATAGTCTGCCATTCGGCAATTAAAACTTAACATTGAATGTGTGAACATCAACGAGACCAAACCACCATTAGTATGCAACAGAATGAGGTAAGAAGTTTTGAGAACGCATGTACTGCATTCCCCGCCACACTTGTCGGCATGCTGGAGCTCTCCCCTCCACTACCAATACTTCTCATACTCCGCGTCGGATGACTGTCAGTCAGCTCTAAGTACTACAACCATACACCTGACCAGTTACGGTACATTTTTTGGAACCCTCTGTAAACCAGACGTTATACAACACTCGCCTTTACTGTATATGCCGGTCCACTACCAGCTATACTGTTGCAGCCTCATCGGAATTAAGGTTTGCAAGTGGACTGAATGCGCCTGAATTTCTTTATGTAAACATATCAGTGTTCTTTATTTGACGCTGTATCAAAATATTCCTAACATAAACCACTCATATTCGTCATCATTACATAATTAATGCTGTTTGCTTCCAGTGACGACCTATAGTTGTTTTCCACCATATTCGTGCCGTTATACCCCTCTTACGTGAGGCTACATAGGAACTTCATTCACAGATCCCAGAGTTCGAGCGAGCGAGGACAGTTCATTCATACCTTAGATCGCGCGGCCACTGAGATGGGCTCTAAGTTGCGATACGTACCAAAGTTTACCAGCAAGAAAACGAATCAGAGTTATTGGCATGGTTCACAGGATTTCCTAGATTTTTAATAAAAATTAGCACAAAAATGAGCTGTATGAACAATAAAGTAAATAAAACAACACAATAAATTCACTTTTTAAATCCAGAATTACGCATATAGTAATAAAATCCGAAATGGTAAAATTGTAGCCAAAATCAAGTTTCATGACGATCAACTAAGGCATTTAAGTAGTATTAAGGTTATTACATCAACACTCTGAGAGGCTTCTGTGTTTGTACTACTGATGGAAAGAACTTATTAATGAGGCACGCTTCTGAGATGGCCTTGGCATGATACATACCAGGTTCCATGAAATTCGGTATAGGGGTTCAAGAGTTTGGGGGGGACATATAGACACAAACACAGAAAGGTGCTCTGATCAGACTACTTCAACCTAAAAACAAACTCCGTGGATTTAGTCCGCAACCAAATTATAACTACCGAGGGCGCCAATTGTCAGTGAAATTAGTGCCAAATTTAGCGGATAAATGGTGCTTCGTGGTCAGAGCAACGAATCCCCAAAGCAATTAATTTTCGGGTTTCAACACCGGAGCCGCTATTTCCTTGAAATAGCTCCTCAGTTATACTCAATAGGCTGAAATGACGGCGTTCCAGACCCACTACTTGTCAGAAAACCGGTAGCGCCGGGAATTGAACACGGACCTCTGGATCTGTAGCCAGGACCACAGACTAGACCACAGCGGCGGTCATCAGACCACTTTTATTTTTGTAAAAGAAGGAAAGCAGGCGATAACTAAATGAACTATAATACATGAGTAAGGCACAAATGTACATATAAAATGTTCTGCTGCATAGCAGATGCATAACAAATACTGACACTAACAAAGTATGTTACCAGAAGATCACGGTTGAAGAAATAATTGTTGCACCCGCTCACGCTGGTTCCTCTTCGCTATGTTTCTACCCTGGAGAAGGAGGCGATACGCTCCTCCGAAATGTCGATTCACCCAAGAACTACACGGCCTCACCTCCCAGAAGACGGCATTTTTTAACTGTTAAACACATTTACGCTGTTACACGTTATATTTATGACTAAAGCACAGCCAACAAGACATTTATCAAGTGAACACAAAATTTAAATATAAATACTTGTATTAAAGCGAAGAAGCGTTCTGATTCGAGGTTCGGTACCCAACAGTGAATGGCAGTAACAAAATTGTGAACTGTTCAGTGACTTACTACTAGCCACGGTACGAAAACCTTTGCACCAATCAACGTTAACCGGAGGATCATCTCAGTGGCTCACAGTAGTCTGACAGACAAATGAAGTAGGCTGGTTTACTGTAACTCTCTGGAATTGTGTTAGGGAGGAGTTGGGGTGGAATCTCGGCCATCTCGGCTACTTCGCTGCCCAGACTAAAGTTTTGTGTGGTTCACCTCTGTCGCTCCAAGCAGATTCTGGATAGTATCTTGATTGTGACATGACCGCTTCAAAATACTTTCAAAGTTATCAGTCATCAATCATTCTACCTTTTGATGCTATATATTCTATCTACTGACATCATCGTAAAATAACTGGCAGAAAGCATGCTGTCAACTTATGGTTGATCTATTTTCCTTTGTTACAGTGCAACTTTAGAAGCACAAGAAGCCGATATTGAATAGTTGGGGCACAAACTTGATAAGGTTTGTCAGTAACTTCCTTAGTTAAGTGAGTTAGTGTTACATATCACTCTTGCGTACATACATCTCTTTAGAGCACAGTAACCATTTGCATTATGTTAGTAAGCAGAAGCGTGGCTAAGGCTAGAGCTAATGAAATATTTATGGGATGGAGGAGATTCGAGTAGTTTATGTTATGTTTAGACTGTGTAAATAAACCCCTCAAAAATTCTGAAACTACTACGTATATGGAGGATGGTGAGTGCCGGAACATCAGTATTGTACCTGCATTCAGAGGTTCGGCGGGGGGTTTCCACAGTAAAATGAGTAAAACTGCGTAGCTTGTGAAAGTATATGTACGTCATTGAGGTATGTCGTGCAATTAATTAGTAAGTAGGGACTTTGATTTCATGTAATGAAACGAGAGTCCACATTTACGCATGAATTTACATCTGTGTGTTACTTATGTGAATGGATTATGCTTACTACGCCGAGTGAAATTAGAAACAAACATGATGTCAGTGTTACTATGATACGTCAGCCAAAACGTATTTCTGTATTTTAAACATCTTTCGGTGTAGCCTGAAGAAGGACCGTAGAATCTTAACAAAGTGAGAGTGTACTGTGATTCTGTTATAATTTTTGTATTGTTTCTTGCATTAGATATGGGAAGAAAGAAAAGGTGTTTTGCACCAGGTTGCATATCTTCCAGTAACCATACTGGAATGAAATTCTTCCATTTTCCCAGGAATTCAGCACGGTATGAGCCAGATATGAAATATTATTATAAAACATACTGTAATATTTTGGCCAGTGTTATTAAAGGAGCTAAAAATCTTCATTATAATCAAATCAATTTCTAATTCTAGTAACAAAATGAAAACCACTTGGACATTATAAAATCAGACACAGGTAGAAAAATTAATAATGCAGATATACAGTTTTTAAACATTGATGGGAAGTTAACTGATAATCATGATGTTATTACAGATCCTCTTAATAATTATTTTCGAACAATAGCTAGACAACATCAATACCAATAATGTTCGAAATTTTCTGTGATTTGAAGAAAACCTATGACTGTGACATTATCTGTCTGTCTATCTCTCTGTCTAAAGTAGAATTTTATGGAATAGTTGCTAAGGCCAATGCATTGATAAAATCCAATGTGAAAGATAGGTACCAAAGGGTAAGTCTATTTTAGTCATTGGAGGAATAATTTAACTCCAATATTAATTAATGATCTTGGTCTGTTATATGCTGGAAGCCTAGTAGTATACTTTTATGTTTTATTATTGTAGTCTTGTGTCGTTAGTATGCTGCATTCTTTCACATATATATTTAAAAACTGTGTTAATGATTTACTTACTGTGATTTGTCTTTGATAATATGTGTAATTGTTGTGGGTTAAATATAAACATTTTTATTTATATCATTCATGGGATTTGTCCTGTTGTCTTTGACTATTACTATATCCACTCTTCTTCCAGCCATGTAAGGATTAATGGAAAGTAAATAAATGAATGAATGTCTGTTTTAGTCATGATGTAATGTAGCACCTACACCATGTTTGTAATGTTTCCTGATGAATTATTTCAAGGTTTTGAGACGATATGTAATACTCTTACAGGGCTATGGTATGGGCAGGAAGAGTTGGGTTATCCTGTACTACTGATTCTGCTAGAATGCTGTACGATAAAGTTCTGTGCAGCAAACATTTCTCTGAAAGTGATTTCACTACAGCTGAAAGGGTACACCTTAACAGATGTGCAGTTCCATATGGCACAGATTCTGCTGCACAGTCACTCCCACAACCTCCTGATACTTCATTACACACACCTTCCTTTGATACCTTGCCTTCAGATTTATCTCCTGTACATGATCTTAAAGTCCTACCGCCCACCAGAACCTACAGCAAGACACTTGTGCCCTCTGCTGTAGCACCTGTTCCTATTCATGCAGACAGTCCTTCCACTTCCTTTCAAATGTCTGCAATCCAATCCTCACCAACAGCAGGCAACACTTCTTCAGTGAAAGAAACCTCCTATCTCTTAGGCTCTGGAAATATATATGCTTCTGATGGGGCACTCGGGCATATCAGTTGTCAAAGTTCCTCCTCAAAGCCGAGAGCAAGGCGTTCTCTGCTGAAAGAACTTAATTTGGCTTCGCTTTCTGAATTGACACCGAAGAAAAGGAAATTATATGCACAAATTCGGAATAAGGAGAGTGCACTCTGCAAACTGAAAAAGAAATACAAAGGAAAGAAGTTGGAAAATCTCTGTGATGTGGACAGTGATCCACTTATGGAGAGACTTTCATCTTCTCTCAGTGTAGAGGCTGCCAGATTATTGGCAGCAGTTATTAGGAACAGCAGGCAGAAACCTCAGGGAAGGAGGTGGGATTTCGAAGAGAAAGTGTTGGCTCTGTGTCTCCTTAAGCGTAGTCCCAAATCCTATATCCTCCTCCGAACACTACTCCCCCTCCCATCCAGACGATCCTTGCAGTCTCTCCTCAGTACTGTTCCATTTAGGACAGGCATCAATGCTCGTGTGTTTCATGCACTCGAACAGTCTCTGCAGAAAATGTCTGGTGAAGATCGATATTGTTGTCTCATGTTTGATGAAATGTCAATCAGAGAGAACTTGCATTTCAATCAGAAGTTTGACTGCATTGAGGGTTTTGAGGACTGTGGAAGTCAGGGCAGGACTTGCAGCATTGCAAATCATGCTCTGCTCTTCATGATCCGTGGCCTGCGGAGAAAGTGGAAGCAGCCAGTGGCTTACTACTTTACTCGTGGAAGCACAAAGGCAGAGATGGTTGTGCAATACTTGAAGGAGGTTCTTGACGCCTGTCAGAATGCTGGCCTGAAGGTGGTTGCCACTGTGTGTGACATGGGTGCCAACAATGTCAAGGCCTTGAAACTGTTGGGTGCTTCCAAAAGGAAACCATTCTTCAGATTTCACAATCAAGAAACTGCAACAGTGTATGATCCACCCCACCTTCTGAAGTGCACCCGGAACCTTTTCCTGAAACATGATGTGCAGTTGAAGTCTGAACATGTGGGCACCCAACTTCCTGTTATTGCTAAGTGGGACCACATATTGAAACTGTATGAAATCGACAAAACCAGACCGTTTCGCCTGTTGTATAGGCTGACAGACACCCACCTGAACCCCACAGCTCAGAGCTCAATGAATGTGCGCTTGGCTGCACAGGTCATGAGCCATACTGTTGCAGCAAGCCTCAATGCTCTAGTGGCTACAGGTGAGCACTATATGTTTCTTTTATGAATGAAGTGACTAACAATGAGGAGTACTTTTCAAAGTTACTGCCCCAGAACCCAGTTGTAATCAAACAAACGTCATCATCATCTGACTTGAATTGACTTCTGAAACTGTATATCCATATACAAGTTATGTAGAATATGTCACAAATACTGTTTTTAGGATAATTAAAAAATATTTGAAAAGCAGATGACACTATCAGTGTGAATTAGGTGGCAAAGATTTTAATATGAGGAATCATGTAATGAAATGTACAAGTTTTGTATAACGTTAGTCCTTTGTAAAGTAGTGTGTTATTTTCCAATGTAAAGAAACTGTAATTCACCATGTAAGGAGGTGCACTAACCTGTGTTTCTCCCCCCCGCCCCATTCAGGTGGGTGGAGCAGCGAGTACATGGCAACAGCTGCGTTTGTCGAGGAGGTTGACAACCTCTTCGATAGTTTCAATGGTGGAACAAGTGTTGGTCGAGGGAAAACACTGCGTTGCCCACTCAGTGACAACAGTCCCCATATAGAGCTCTGGAAAAAGGCAAGTATGGGGATAAAGAGTTGGATCTTCCTCAAGGATGGTAAACCCGCCTTTCTTCATCCTCCTCCTTCACAGAATGGGTGGCTGATTGACATCACTGCTGCCCAGCATGTGTGGAGGACACTGAAAGAGGCGGGTTTTGAGTACCTTCACACCCAAAACCTGAATCAGGATCCCCTGGAGAACACATTTGGAGCTATTCGTTTGAATTGTGGTTCGAACAATAACCCAACTGTGGGACAGTTTGTAAATGCCCTGAAGACTAGCATCATCAGTGGCCTTGCATTTAGAGGACTGGGGGAAACTAATTGTGAGGATGATGGTGCTACTCTTCTGGATAATCTACAATCCCTTTTCAGGGCACCTGAAACTGCTTCACGATATCCTTCCACGAGTCACGACAAGGAAACCCCTGCTGGTATGCCTGAGAGTTTCCATGTTACTCAGCAAGTACACATGGACATGAGTCCTGCAGTACCTGCTGGTGAAATGGAAGTGTTCTCAGTAGCTTACGTCAGTGGTTCCATTGCCAGACAGGTGCTTCATGGTGTCAGCTGTGATGCATGCAAGACATGCCTGACATCTGAAGTGCTGCTATCAGCCAATGTCTTCATATATTTCAAGGAGTGCAGTGATACAGAACAGTCTCTCACATATCCTTCTGAGAAGCTGGTGGAGACTGTTGGTACTGCTGTAACTCTGATGGAGTCTATAATGACAGAGGCTGCCCACTTGAATTCAGTGGAGCAGCATATCACAACTGCCATCAAGAGCACCGTTGACTTCGAGTGGATCAGGTGTTCTGGCTGTTCGCTTCACCACCAAAGAATAGTAGATAGTATTGTGAGATGTCTCACACGAATTTACATTCCTTGGTGGTGTAAGCGAAGAAACAGGATGATGACTGAAGCAGCCAGGCAAAGGGCCACAGAGAGGAAGATGAAGATACTGTCACATCAGTAAGTCATTAGGAAAGTAATGCTTCTTCATTTTTCCCTTATAATGTCCTGCCCATACCAAACCTGGAAATTGACAGAAGTTATGGAATTACTGGAAGAATATGTGTGCCAACTAGTCACATGAGCATCATTAAATGTTTCATAAGTTGGAGAAAGTATCCCTGGTGACAAGCAGTTGCAGTGCAGCAACAGAAAAACTACTGTGCAGCGAGTGATAACATCGTCATCCACAGTTCGATTACACACAAGAAACCTACTTTGAACTTGAACTCCATCTCTTTCCCGCTTTGCAAAAATGTTGCAGTGAATGAGAACATGGTCAACCACAGTTTGATTAAATACATGAAACTTATTTTGAACTTGAGCTCCATCTATTCCCCTCTTTGCAAACATGTTTCCTTCATCTCAGAATATTAGAACTTTACTTGCTCATAGTTCATTCTGGCCTTTATCTTCAGCAAATTATATTTCAACCGAGAATTGTATGGGAAATTGTCTTCATTGTTTTCTGAAACACATGGGTCTTGTTTATGTGTAGGTAAGAATGAAGAGGCATTACTTTATAACTGACTTGCAAAGTTCAGGTTATCCACCTCAGTGTGAAACGCTGAGAAGCAGAATCAGTATCAGGATTTTTTGTGGGTAGGACTATTTCTTTACCAGTTTCATTAAATGTATCCAATACTGAAGTGGAAAGGTTTATATCTTTCCATTACTGACTTGGAATATGAATAGATACCAGATTGTCAGTATTCATTATATTTCTTCGTAAGATATATTACTTTTGCCATATAAACCTTTCCATTACTGCACTGGAATATGAATAGATACCAGATTGTCAGTATTCATTACATTTCTTTGTAAGCTATATGTTACTTTTGCCATATAAACCTTTCCATTACTGAACTGGAATATGAATAGAAATCAGATTTTTAGTATTCATTACATTTCTTTGTAAGATATGTTACTTTTTCCATATAAACCTTTCCATTACAGAACTAGAATATGAATGGATACCAGATTGTCAGTATTCAATACATTTGTTTAAGATATGTTGTTATTTCTGCCATATTATTTTGCCCAGTACTGAACTAGTGAAGATGAATATATCAAATTTTTTTATATCTTTAAATGCAGTCTTAGTCTTGTTGAAAAGAGTGTATTTCACATTCCCTAATTCCATCATTCTAATGAAAATAATAAATGGGAACGTGAGTATTGTTGCTTACAGTATATGATTTATAATACTTAAATGTGACCAGAAAACTGTGTTCTGTATGGCTCTCAAGTGTAGTTGTGAGAAAATTATGAGGTTTAATATATGAATCTGATGGAAACAGAATTTTCTTTCTCAAGTTTCCCCACCTTCAGCTTTCCTAAATACAACTATTCCATGTTTGTTACAGTTCACAATGTTCAGTGCCTTTGGTTAGAGAGGTTTCATGTGAAAGAAAGGTTATGATTTTCCAGGCACTGGTGAGAAACTTTCTCCAGAAAAATAATTTGCAGCCTGATCTCTTGTACTCCAGAGCTGCAGAGGCTCTTATTCCGTTTTTTTTGGAAAGGGGGTGGGGGACAAAGTTTAATAGAAATTCACTCAAATCCAACCCAAAGGATATGGGTGAAGTGATATTGAACTTCCTTATGGAGCTGAGCCCTTCTTGAGAAGCTGTCAATTGTGCAGCCACTCAAGAATTTTCCAGCCTTTTGTAGAACCCGAAGGTTCATTACTGTGTTCACAACAGTCCTCCACTGGTCCCTATCCTGAGCCAGATCAGTCCAATTCATACCCTCCTATTTCACTAGGATACATTTTAATATTGTCCACCCAGCTATGCCTTGGTCTTCCCAGTAGTCTCTTTCCTTATGATTTTCCCACCTATATCCTATATGAATTCCTCGCCTCCCCCATTCGTGCTACATGCCCTGCCAACCGCATCGTCCTCGACTAGTGATATTGAACACTGTTCAAAAATCACTAGTCGAGGACAATGAGGTTGGCAGTGCATGTAGCACGAATGGGGGAGGCGAGGAATGCATATAGGATATTGGTGGGAAAGCCTGAGGGAAAGAGAGACTGCAGTACAAGAGATGTGGTTGTAAAAGTATTTAGTGCTAGTAGCGAAAAAAAAAAGCATTGGAGGGGGTAGAGGGGGGAGCACTCAAAATAATTGGTAAAGTAGCATACCTTCTTACCGATTGTGCTCTCGGCCCAGGAGGTCATTTTACATTTAGTTCCATGTAAAATGAACATAGATGGCAGAAGCATTGCACCGAGGTGTCATGGCCGCCACGTTGCCAACCAATAACATGGGAGTTGCACGGGGCTGCCGCCGAAGAGCCAAAATCGTTCAACGGAAATTTAAGATCCTCTGATTGGCTCACACTTACGCGATTCGATTGAATGCGATAGGTGTATAATGATCGATTCCAGTCATTACCAGACTACCTAGTTCATGTAAATGTTCATAGATGGCTGGTCTGCATGTTTCCCTCTCCCCTATGTGAGTTACACCCCCCTGCTCAAACCTGCGCTTGCGTATTGAGGGGGAATGTTACTTCCACATGCCACCTGGCGCGCTTCTGAAGGTCATTTCGTTCGCGCTCTACAAGCATGTGTGCATTACTTTTCAGCCTACCTACCTACCTACAGCAGAAAAGTAACACTTAAAGGCATACAATAAAATTTTCACTGCAGATGCAAAACAAAAAATACATTTAGTAGAACTGTAAACAAATGAAATGACACTGAAACAAAGGCTCACAGTAAAATGTTCACTTCATATGCAAAAAGAAGAAAAAACACACTAGCACTGCCAACAGTCAACACTTAAACAAAGACTCACAATAAAATGTTCATTGCTGATGCAAAAAAAAAACACTAGCACTGTCAACAGATGAAGTAACACTTAATCAGATGTTTACGCTAAAATCTTCAATGCAGATTCAATAAAGAAACACACTAGCACTGTCAACACATGAAGCAACACATAAAAAAGGCTCACAATAATATGTCCACTTCTGATGCAAAAAAAACTACAACTGCCAACAGATGAAGCAGCACTTAACAAAAGGATCACTGTAAAATGTTCACCTTGTATAAAAAGAGAAACACACACTATTGCTGTTAATAGATGAAGTAACAAAGACTTGCCATAAATTGCCCACTGCAGACCCAAAAAAATAAACACACAGTAGCATCAACAGATGAAGTAACACTTAAACAAAGGCAGTCCTTAATTGCAGACCCAAAAATTGTAGAACATTAGAACTGTCAATAGATGAAGTAAGGTTTAAACAAATGTTCACTTCAGAAACAAAAAAGATACTCTTACTGGAAACGTAATTTAGTGAAGGATGAGAATGGTGATCTGCTTGCAGATTCCCACAATACTTGGAATATGTGGAAGAACTACTTCTCTGTTATTGAATGTACATAGGGTCAGAAATGTTAGGCAAATAGAAATACACACAGCTGAGCCGTTAGTACCAGATCCTAGCTATTTTGAGGTTGAAGTGCTATTGAAAAATGAAAAGGTATAAATTGCCAGGTAGTGATCAAATTCTGGCAGAACTTATTCAAGCATGAGGTGAAATATTATGTTCTAAGATCCATAAGGTAATTAATTCTATTTGGGATAAGGAAAAATTACCTGATCAGTGGAAGGAGTCTATTATACCAGTGGTATCACCAAATTCACCAGTATTATTTCAAAGGCAGCGCCATAGCTTAAGCGGTTAGTCGCTGGCTTCCCACCGCTGCGGTCTAGTCAAGTGGGATTTGTGATGGACAAAATGGTGCTGGGGCAGGTTTTCCCCGAGTACATCGGTTTCCCCTGCCAATCCTCATTCCATCAAATTCTCCATAAACATTATCACCAGTACAGGCACAATAGGACATATGGAAGCTGACATGCCGACGGGACCTAATATGGATTCCACCTCACACTATGTGAAATCTTAACTATTGTAAACAATTTCAAGTATTGTAACTTTATTCTCTTATTGTAATCAGCCAATGTACAGTAACTGACTTGTCCTATATCATGTAACAATGATCTATAGAGACGAAATAAATACATACATACATATTGTACCAGTTCACAAGAAGGGTGATAAAAAACTGACTGGTAGCAACTATCTTGGGATATCACACCTATCAACTTCATACAAATTTTTGTCCAATATTCTTCTCTCAAGGTTAAGTCCATATATAGATGAAATTATTGGGAATCATCAGTGTGGGTTTCAAGGTAAGAGACCAACTACTGATCAGATATTTTGAATTCATCAGATACTGGAGAAAAAATTGGAGTATAATGAGACAGTACATTAGCTATTCATACTCTTCAAGAAAGCCTATGATTCAGTTAGGAGGTAACTATTGTACAATATTCTGGTAAAGCCTGGGATACCCATGAAACTAGCCCAGCTGATTAATATGTTTAAATGAAACGTATGGTAAAGTCCATATATGTAAACAGTTGTCTGATAATTTTCCTATCCAGAATGGTCTAAAAGAAGGAGATGCTTTATCACCACTCCTTTTCAACTTTGCTTTACAATATGCCATTAGGAAGGCCCAATAAAACCAGGTGGGACTGAAATTAAATGGAGCACATCAGGTGCTGGTCTTTGCTGAAGATGTAACTCTACTGGGTGATAATATAGATATCATAAAGAGAAACACACAGACTTTAATTAATGAAAGTAAGGAGGTTAGTGTAGATGTAAACACAAAGAAAACTAAATGTATGTTGCTATCTCATCACCAAAATGCAAGGCAAATTCATGGCATAAAGATAGGAAACAGATGTTTTGAAAATGTGGCACAGTTCAGATATTTGGGAATGACTATAACACATCAAAACCTGATTCAGGAGGAAATTAAGAGGAGACTGAACTCGGGTAATGCTTGCTACCATTCAGTCCAGAAACTTCTGTCTTCCTGTATGCATCCTAAAAACATAAAAATTAGAATATACAAATCCATGATGTGTATGTACTGACCGTCTTCTAGANCTGCGTGCGTTGTAATGCTGGATGTTGTAATGCCAGCATGACAACGCACGCAGCCACAAAAGAAGGACACATCACAATACAGAGTATACACAAAATATAGGAAGAACGACTCCCATAGTGGAAGAATGATATAATATGTGAGTTTGAAGTACGACGTATAAGATGATAAATCTTAACAAATTTTATTATAGTACATGACGAATATACATTTTAAATCATTTTACAAACGACACATGATGGCGAGCAGTGCAATAGTTTAACGTAAATAACACACCTTAGGATGGCACAGTGATGCCGAAACACGTAGTGAAATGACAAGTGAGATTGTGTGCACTAAAGACAGTCAATACATACACATCATGGACACAAACAAATCAGTGCAACAGGACGCTAATATACATTAGAATATACAAAATTATAATTTTGCCTTTGGTTCTGTATGGGTGTGAAACTTTGTCTCTGACATTAAGGGAGGAATGAAGACTGAGGGTATTTGAGAACAGGGTGTTGAGGAGAATATTTGGACCAGACAGAGATGAACTGACTGGAAGTTGGAGAAAACTGCATAATGAGGAGCTTCATAACTTGTACTCTTCTCCAAATATAATTAGAATGACCAAGTCAAGGAGCATGAGATGGGCAGGACAAGCAGAACAAACAGGGGAGAGGAGGAATGCATATAGGATATTGGCACGAAAGCCAGAAGAAAAGACACCACTAGGAAGACCAAGACATAGGTAGGTGGGGATGGTATAGTATGGAATGAATTGATCTGACTCAGGATAGCGACCAATGGAGGGCTCTTGTGAACACGGTAATGAACTTTCAGGTTCTATAAAATGCTGGGAAAATCTTGATTAGTTGCGCAACTGGCAGCTTCTCAAGAAGGGCTCAGCTCCATGAGTGACTAGAAAAGTTAACAGATGAAGTAACGCTTAGAAAAAACTTAAAATAAAATGTTCCACACAGACCCAAAAAATAGCACTGTCAACATAAGAACGCTTAAACAAAGGCTTACCATAAAATATTCAGAGCTGACCCAAAAAATGACGGACACACTAGCACTCTCAATGGATGAAGAATCACACAAGGGTTACAATAAGATGTTAACTGCAGACCCTAAAAATTAAACACATGCACTATCAACACATGAAGTGTGCACTGCAGATCCAAAAAAGGAAAAACACAATAGGAATGTCAACAGATAAAACAACACCAGTAAGCAAAGACTTACAATATGATACACAGTTCCTGGCATAATTCACAGAGCCTGCCTTCCCCTTGCAGACTTCTTACGCTACAAATAACATTTACCTTGCACGTCTTACCTGTATCATCCCAAACAATGGCAAATTCTACAAGTTGTGTTTCCAAATACCTCCTGTTGTGTCTGAAGCGATTTCGCTTGCTGTTATAAAAACCCTCATAAAAGAACTTGAGGTCCCACACCTACATGCGATATCTGAAGGACATAAAATCAGTAATTACTTTAAGAACATGTTTATTTCATTAATTATAACAAAAATAGCAAACTGCCCAGTGAATATTTTTATGGTTTCCTTCCTGTTGTGAATATATATTCCACGCTTCTGTACTGTCACACAACACGTAATATTTCGGCCATTATATAAAAATTGATTGCATTCAATTTACCAATGAGTCAATCTGTTTGTTATAGCAAATTAAGAACACTGCGTGTTTCAGTCATGCTGACAATCTTCAGGTGTATAAATATAAAATCACAAATATATCATGCATTTGCTGAATATGTAGGTTAAAATGGATCAGCATTTTTGATAAATATAGTTAAAGTTTCCTAATTGATGTTGTAAAATGTATAATCTACAGTTTGCAAAGTTGTAAGAATACGATAAATGATGCTTAAATATAATATTGTTGTAAGAATACATAAAAAAAAAAAGTAAGGCTATGCCTGTACCAGGACGTGACGGCCCATAGGGTTGAGAGACGTTACCTAGGCCAGGGGTCTCCAAACTTTTCGAAACGCGGGCCACATTAGGTAATTCAGCACTTTCAACGGGCCGGATAAAATGAGAAATTAATAACTCTAGGTATATGAGTTTTATTGAAAGCACAGAATTTCATAAACTAAATACAAAGTACGTGAGAATAAATTATCGTATATTAATGACAACAGACAGTAGCAGCAAATGCTCATATTTTCATCAAAAATTATATTAAAACAATTAATGTGAATGATGGAACTCTTTTACATTCTTAAAATCTGATTAAATTGAGGTTCAAATGTTGAAACGCTAATCACAAGTAGCGACTTTAAATGTTCACTGGATAAATTTGCCCTGTATTTCTACTTGATGCTGGGGAAAAAGTTTGTTCACACAGATACGTCGTCCCAAAAATGGAGATAATTTTACAAGCAAATTTCTTCAAATTTGGAAATTGCTCAGAGTTCAGAAATTTATAAAATTCGATCAAATTTCCTTCCTTGTATTTGTCTTTAATATGATAATTTTCCTGAAGTTCAATAATTTCCATTTGAATTTGACATCTGCAGCATCACAGTCAAACGGATTTTGAAACAATCTAATTTCCTGAGCACTGGAATTCAAATCAGCAAATCGCTTCCGAAATTGTTCTTTCAAATCTAAAATGACTAAATTTGCAAACGAGGAAGGAAATTCTGCTTCACCCTTTTTATGCAACTCTGCACAGTATAGCATATGAACAAAGTTACAATTTTTCACTTGGCTTTCCAGAAGTATCAACTTTGCTCTGAATGCCTTGATAAGTGCAAATAAATCACAGACTAAGTTATTTTCACCCTGCAACTTTAAATTCAAATGGTTCATATGGTTCACCAGATCAGCAAAAAATGCTACTTTCCAAAGCCGCTCGGTATCTGATAAAAGTGGTTCGTGATGGTTTTTCTCGGTAAGAAATATATCAATTTCATTCCTAAGGGGAAAGAAGCGCGAAAGAACCTTTCCACGGCTACTCATTGGAAAATTAGTTCCATTGGCGCATTTCTGCACAATTCTTTCGCGGGGCCGGATAAAATCACATCGCGGGCCGAATGTGGCCCGCGGGCCTTAGTTTGGAGACCCTTGATCTAGACAATCGGCTCAAAGATGATAGCGCTTTACTCCCCAGGAAAATTATTTAATTAATTCCCGGTATTCATTTATGTTAGAGGCTGAGTCAACCCCAGGGCCATAGTGCGGCTGGAAGGATTAGGTCAACTGAAAAAAATCCAATGACCTCATCGGGACTTGAACCCGCGACCTTCCAGTTTGTAGCTTACCCCTCAACTATTCTACTGCGTGCCACGCCTTAAACATTAAAATACAATATTTGCCTACGGTGCAAGTATCGGTATATGTGGCATGCTTTGATACCTGCATTCGAGAGACCCTCAAATCCCAATCTTATTAAAATTCAAATATTTTTACCCGACTGACTCTACCATGGCCATTCTACCTTTATTAGTGCGGGAGTAGAAACCAGAGCACATCTACCTTCATTAACACATTACATTTTTCACGAAGGACTTCTGGTTAACTTTTTTCGTAACAAACATACATTTATCAACGCTGTACAGTCTCGATACCGGCAACGTCGTTATATAACAAACTTAAAATATCCTACACACAATTATAACACACAAAAACCACCATCTTGAAGTGAGCATGTGAGAATGACAGTACGTGCATACAATTTACAGCATTTGCCATGCGCGCCAGTGGAAATCTGTAACCAATCACATTGCGTTGTTTGTTGCCAAAGATGCCATACGACTGATCACACTCATCCCACGGGCAGCGCATAAAGCAAAGATTGAAAGAGGCGCGAGGTTTGAAGTTATCATGATTTAGATACAAAACACTTCCCATGACGTCACCCTTAGTCTGGAAGATAAACAATATTTCGATTGAACTTGCTGCATCCATCATCAGGGTAGAGTGAGTATGGATCCTACACGAATCTTCAGTGAGAAAGACAATTTGCATAAATGTTACCAATTCCATGATAAATCTACCAAAACATAATTCAAATAAAATATTATTCTTTCTGGTCATAAAACATGAATATTTATGGATAATTTAATATAAAAATTCACTACACTACAGACATGCAGGAACGATGTTGTTTGAGGACCCGTGAGCCTGAAAATGGGGGCAATATGTTCCTCTGAACATCAGTAAACTTTGACCAGAATACATGGGGTCACATTGCAGAAAATGGTACTCTTCAATTCGGTTATAATACGCTATCATTGGCCCAGATTTGGGACGCTTTGGGCTGAGTATAAACCATGATTACTTAAACTCATTCAGAATCAAATCATAGCATATGAAATACCTTTCACTACAATATGTGGGGGGTAGAAAAAGCATATCCTGTATAGAAAGTCCAGTACCATCTGTAGGTGGCATTTTAAACTGTACATACCACAGTCTAACCCATTTGATTCATGTCTCATCTCATGTTCATCAACTGTTAGAGCAATTAAATTAAAAAGGATGAAACGGATGAGATCAAAACAAGACACAAAACTGTGCTGACAAACATGGTAAAAATTATCCTGCAGACGCAGCACAGGTACGTGAACTTATAATCAGTTTTATTGAAATTGATAAATCATGACAGTGCAGACCATTTCTAATAATGATTAAATGTTTACTGCTCCACACTTCAAAACAGTGGAAAGCTCTGACACCAACACTGGTTTAAACACTCTGTAACATTATCTCCATGTTAGGTGGGTCCCTGTCACTACCGCATGGCGCGTCCTCATGTTGCAGATGGAGGAAACGCCCTCCAGTTTTGGAGGGAAGCTGTGAATATATTAAATAAGCAATCGCGGACAGCCGACAAAGGGTGGCCCTCCAGCTTGGGGGTTGGGCGTGGGGCTAACAACTCCTGACCATAAAAAAATCATTATGTTACGAAAATGAACACAAAGCCTCAGACCTGGACTGATTCCTTGAATAAACGACCTAAGCTAATGAAACTGTGGTTCTGTATGAGTGTGACACTTGGTCTCTGACATTAAGGGAGGAACATAGACTGAGGGTGTTTTAGAACAGGGTGTTGAGGAGAATATTTGGACCTAAGAGAGATGAAGTGACAGGAGGTTGGAGAAAACTGCATAATGAAGAGCTTCATAACTTGTACTCTTCTCCAAGTATAATTAGAATGATCAAGTCAAGGAGGATGAGGTGAGCAGATCATTTAGCACGAATGGGGGGGACGTGGAATGGATACAGGATATTGGTGAGAAAGCCAAAGACTGGGAAGACCAAGGAGTAGGTCGGTGGACAATATTCAAATGGATCTTAGAGAGACAGGATGGGATGGTATGGACTGGGTAATCTGGCTCAGGATAGGGACCAGTGGAGGGCTCTTGTGAACAGGGTAATGAACCTTCGGGTTCCATAAAATGCTGGGAAATTCTTGAGTAGCTGCAGAATTGGAGGCTCCTCCAGAAGGGCTCAGCTCCATGAGTAACGCCCCCATACACACACAGTTTGGCCTTCCGATCGACCTTACAGGCAAAACTGTGACAGTTTACCCCCTCCCTTTCCTCCCCAAACATGCGCAGATAAACCGGCAGGCTTCATGCCACAATCACGGTCTTCCAGCTTATAATGTTGAGTCACACACGTCACGTGCACGTGCATTTTAATACATGTCTCTGTCTTTCAAAATCTCTTTTTTCATTAGTTTTTACAAACATTCTTTTGCATTACTTGTGCCCTTTGTATTTCTCAGAATCCTGCTACATGCCTTATCTTAAAACTCTTTTATTAGAAGAAGAGAATACAAATAAGAATACAAATTCTTATTATGGATTTTTCATCGCATCATTTTATACTACCATTTGAATAGCCACTTCTGATAATTCTGAAATACAGGAATACTTGGCCAAATATTACTAGAATGATCAAATCAAGGGGGATTTGATGAACAGAGCATGTAACACACATGGGAGAAATGAGAAATCTATACAGAAACTTTGGTTTGAAAACTGAAAGGAAGAGAATTCTTGGGAGATCTAAACATAGGTAGAATAATAATGTTAGAATTAATCTTGTGGAATTGGATGTAACTCAAAGTATGCTTTTATCATCACTAGTGAGACACGTCGTAGTGCAGCTGGTTGAGGCACTATGCTGCAAACCAGAAGATCACAGGTTCAGTTCTCAATGACATCACTGGGTCTTTCAAATGACCTAATACTGCCTGTCACACTATGGTACTGCAGCCGACTCAGCCGCTGACAGAAATGGGTACCAGGAATCTTCCTTTGGGGTAAAGGGTGGCCAGTATGTAAGGCTGACAGCCTTACTGCCATCTGTGAGCCAACTGTCTACAAAATGTGGGAGCCTCAATGTCTCACAACCCTATGAGCCTCCAGGCCTGTTACAGTGACACCTTTACCTTTATACCTTTCCCACTGGCACTAGCAGTTACCTGGCTCTGCTCCATTTGCTACAGTAGTTTCATTTTTTATACCACCAGAAACAGCAAGAGGTATTTCTGCTCATCGCCTACCCCCCATCAAGATCTAAGCTAACCTAACTCCTGAAAGATCTGAGGTGGTCATAGCTGCTAATGATCTATAAGAATACATGGCATCATTTTCCACATGACAGTAATCTTCATGACTTAACATTATTTATACAATAGGAATATATGTAGTAACAGCAGAAGACCTAATGGTGAAGCAAGGCTGACAAAATTACACAATAACTAGTTTCATAAATCATATTCTTCACAACATGTTATCATAATAATCAAATTAATGAGAATGACATTTGCACAGAATGTATAAGACAGATGACAAATGTATACAGAATTTTTGTTGGTAAACCTGAAGCAAAAACACCACCTGGAGGATCTTGTTGTAGATGGGAGCTTCATATTAAGATGAATCACAGATAAATAGTGTGAAAGTGTGTAGAGTTTATTAACCTAATTCAGGACAGGAACAGTCATGGGCTCTTGTGAATATGGTAATGAATCTTTGGATTCCATAAATTGAGAGGGCTCACTGATGTCAATTAGCTTCATGGAGCTGGTAACAGTTACAGGTTTGTAAATAACAGTCGTTGAGAAGATGCTCTATATTTTAAATAGCCTCTGTTGATAAGCATAATGTGAAGCTCATTCTTTTAAAAATGTGGTTAAGTGAAAGACAAACTCACCCCTAACAAACATCAGGATAGTTTTGGCTTCTTCAGTTTGCACATCATCTCCTTCATGCTGTGAGCACCAATTATCTTGGTACCCTTCACCTATTAACCATGAACTACAACTTTCTCCAGGGTACAGTTGCACAAACCAAAAATCCATGCTCATTCACATTCCAGATGAGCTCCTGGCCCTTGAAAGCCAGGCCAACGAGTATGATGTCAGCCCTGTAATAGTGATGCACAGTGATGGGAGGTAACCACAAATGCTGCACAGAAACATCTCACAAAATACTGATATGTTGGGATTTTGGACTTTATCCATTGTCCTGGTTTTTAAGATAACAAATAAAAACACGACGTTTCAGAAACTGGATCTGTTTCCGTCCTCAGGTGAAGGAAAACACCTATTCAGTTGGGTCCCTTAGAAAGAGCTAGCCTCAATCACTGGATAAAGTCCAAAATCCCAACATATCAGTGTGTTATATACCATCGTCAGAATCCTATAGTAACTATCTCACAAAATACATAACACCACAAACCCAAAACCTCCAAGCTGCATATCTGCCAAGCCTGCTTCATACATGGTTTGGGCCTTGGCTCAGAACCCAGCTCTCCCAAGGTAATTTGGCGTTTTCCTCATTGCCACCAATTAATTTCATGAATCCAAAACTGTTTCCTTCCACATCCTTTCCAGTCATTCATGATCATATCACCATTCAATTCTGTAGTTGTAAACTCTTTAAATAACTAGACAAAAATGAAAAGTCAACATAATAAAATCCCAAGTGATATCACTTCATATTCTTCTTTAAAATTTTTCTCATGTAAATCTTTCTCATCCCATACACCAACTTCATCTACCCAGTTTCTGCACTACTGAACACTTGTATTCAATTTTTAAACATGTTTCCTTATTTCCTTCTGCTTGCACTTTTCTCTTTTTTTTCCCCCCCTACTGAGAAACCCTCTTCATGGCCATTGGTTCCTTTATTGCCAACTTATAGCTACAGCCCTATCCACGTCCTATCTTTCCACCTACTACATACCATTCTGCCAACTGGCTCACTGTTCCTACGGTTCCTACTCTGAAGATGGCAGCAGCTGGAACCTCTCTAACACTATCTACCAGACTATACGGCATCACATCTAATAAGACTGTAGGCTTCTTACTAATTGCCGTGGAAACCTTTCTCAGTCTGGCAGCTGGTTACCAGTGCTTCACAGAAACATTCCATCAACATTTCTTGGCATTAGTCTGCCAAGTAGGAAATTCACAGGTGGTCAAGACCGTCAAGACAGTCAAGACAGTGCTCATGGCGAACAATTGTTCTCCAGACTCTTTCCCTCACTTATATAACCTTTCAAAATTATAACTGCCGTTTTAAACTGAAAAGATTTCACAATTACAAACTTTTCAATTTAAAATCCCTAAATTCACTTGGGCACTGCTTCACATTCCTAAACACCTCTCACGTACATGATCATTCTAATTGGAGAATATATGGATCGTCACCGCTCCTCATATCCTGCCTGAAACGACACGCACAACTAAATACGGATTACTAGGGCCCGGATTTCTATGACATGTCATATTTTTTTTCCTAGGGTTTATTCCTATTTTTAAATGTAATTATGCATGTTTCCAGTCATTCTTATTGAAATTATGTCGTTTTTATTGTGCATATAAATGCATATTTTAGAGTTTTATTGGTTTTACAGCATATTTTGGCATAATTTTGAAATAAGGTCATATTTTTGTCATTTTAAAAACAATTCTTTGATATAATGTAAAATTTCGGCTCCATAATGTTTAGTATTACAAAATAAATTTCAGGCTGGACTGTTGCTTCAATGTGGAATAGAGTTCAAGTACATGAAGTTCGTATTAAAAACCATATTTTTGACTGGACTGTACTAGCAGTTACAAAGGCGAAAATTTGTGAAATGCAGCATTTATGACCTGGCAAGCCGGCATTTCCCAGTTGAGGCAGGGGGGAGGCAAGTGTGGCAAGTGTAACGGGTATTCTCCTATTGTACTCCGTCTTACTATAAGGTATATACATCCCATTTTTCCTTGGAGGGCTTAGAAGTATTCTATTTATATATGTGGAGGGCGTTATAAGACTTCAGTTTGACTTTACAATGCCTGTACAGGAGTTTGGTGAAAAAGCGTTTAGTACCAATGGCAAGATATTTTATTGTAAGTTGTGTGGCGTGAAAGTTACAGCAGAAAAGCGATTTACTGTGCAGCAGCATTGTAAAACTTTTAAACATGGTAAATGTTTAAGCAGATTATCTACAAAGGATAGCAGACAAAGTTTGTTGTTTAAAAACAGTTCCACTAATTCTTCTTCTTCTTCTTCTCCTTCACCTTCTTCAACGAACAATTCATCGGAATTTTCGAAGGATTTGTGTCAGTGGATGGTATCTTCGAATATTCCATTAGAGAAATTGCATAATCAGCACTTCAGACAATTTTTGGAGACATACACTAGTCATCCTATCCCAAGTGAATCGACGTTA
>NW_019743163.1:1003494-1016128 GCF_002891405.2 Cryptotermes secundus | reverse complement strand
AAACGACTTGACATTCTTCAAATATGCTCCTGTCACATCATGTGATGTGGAACGAAGTTTTTCCAAATATAAAACTATCCTTAGTGATAATCGGCGATCTTTCAAATTTGAAAATTTGAAAATGCATGTAGTTATAAATTGCAACTGTAACAGTGAAAACTGAGACGTGAATAACTCAGTGAAAATTGAGACGTGAATAGCTTGTGTTCTTTTAAATGGTGTTTTTAGATAACAGAGTTAAGTTAGTGTTCATACCATGTGCACCAGTGTTTGTCTAAAATGTGAACACAAATATCAGTATTAAAAGAAAACAATGAATGGTTTAATCCAGTACGAAATGTCGAAATTCCATCAGTTTTCTTTCCTTCAGAGACATAATAGGGCTAATCTGGTAAGTAGGACCTACTATCATATATTCATCATCTTTATTCTTAAACTCTAGTAAAAGTTGTAATTAAAATTGTGAAATGTTATGTCCCATTTAATATTTAAGGTCATATTTTACACTTTTTAGGTCATATTTGACATAATTTTGGGTCATAAGTGCATGCATATATTTATAGTTTTTAGGTCATAAAAATCCGGGCCCTACGGATTACTAATATCATTCTATGGAATATCCTATACCCCTTGACAGTTGGAGTACCTCTCTGAAATGGCGCAATTTTTAAAATCCGTGACCAATGTATGGAATTTATTTACGGTCTACTTAACAATGCTGTAAGTAACTCAAGACTATTTATCGTTTGAACGTAATTTATGTAAAAGCAATGCAATTCTCAAGTAAGTCATTCAGTTTATCTGATTGGTGCTAAATCACTAGAGTATGAGTAGCATTATATCTGATTCAACAAAACCCCGTAAGTTTATACATGCTGCACATTTCTAACCAAAATTCTGTTCCCAGAAGAACACATCACAAAGTCAAAATTCTGCAATATTGAATGCTGTACATGCCTTCTAGAGCTCAGAGATGTAGAGCAGAGAACAGGCCTCTCAATGATTCAAGTTTGCACATGCTGATTTTTTAATGTCATTTCATTATCTTTTTTTGTACCATAAAAACCCTAAATCTTTTTCATATTCCTATCATACCACTTTTTTCAGTTCATGTTTCGGGTTTCATCAGCGATTTTCAGGGACAAAAAATACCACAAATGACAGGGTTTAAGAAAGACTACTCTAGAGCAATGCTATTCAGAGTTGTTTTTACTTGGTGTACCGACCTCACATTCTTTATAGAGCTGCAAAACTAATCTTAGTACAGACTCCACCCACCTTAACCTTTTTGTTTTAACAACTAAAAGCGAGAATGTTAGCTGGTCTCTTCCTGGAAATTCATCAAACACTCTTAATTACATTATATTGTATCTGTTATTCCAAGAATTCTGTAAGGTGTGCCTTTAATATGGAGGCAAGGTGTTCCATCAAAACTCGGGTAATGAACTACCAGTCTACATGGCATCACATCCTAGAAGCTAGTAATCTTCACAGTCTTTCAGGAAGGAAATTAAATTCACTATGCTCAATAAATATTGAAAAGAAACAAGTTTATTACAAATACAATAATATTTCTGAACCTTTGAGGTATAACTCTTCTCCAAGTTGTACATAATAATTAACTCTGGGAAATTACAGCAGTACAGATACCTTCTAAATATCCTTATATTACTACCGCAAAATTTCAATAATCTTTATCCCTGAATAAATTAACATATTTCTTATCATTTCTATCCAATAGAAATGCTTGATACATTAATGTAAAACCAGGATATAGTGATATTTTTTCAGAAGTTCTAAGGCACTAAAAAATTTCATACAATACATTACTTCAACAAATGAAAGATTTTACTTCCTCATAAAAGATTAATTTATGATAATAGTTATTTTATTGTTATGACCTCACACAAAAGCATATTTTATGTCTGTCTGTAAACACAAAGTAACACGAAATCTTATTATCATATTTGCTATTTTAGAATAAGAGATTCTTTGTGATTGTAATACATTTGACCCTGAGCTGCTACATGTTACTATTTCTAACTCTGTGAATGCACAAGGAACTTGCGTACATCTGTATTTAAAATTCACCAACATAACTATACAAAAGAAAGCAGTAAGTTACCATATCATAGATTCCAAAAATTAACATGGTCCTAACCAGCAATATTAAGTTTAAAATAATTGCAGTTCAAATTAACAACTACACATTCAAATTTTTAAAATGAAAATATTTATGAAAGTGCAATAAAACCTAAAAATAAAAATAATTTTGATAATTATAGGTCTTCACCATTAAGAGGCATTTATGATCAAGTTTGGTGTGATGGTTTTGGAAGTTTGGTTGCAATAAGGCTTTGTAGTCTCCAATATATATGCTGCAAGATGACTTACACTGAGCAGAAAATCATCAATCGTAGGGCTCAGAAAATCTTGGATGCCAAGACACCTTCACCAGAAATTTTAATTATGGCACCTATGATTATATAGTATGTAGCACATTTCACAAAAGTATGGATTGCATAACATTTACCTGTACAGACATATCAGAACTGCTATTAGTGAACAGGTTTCACTAAGTTTATGTAGGTTTATAACATTTTGACAGTACTGAAAATTTATGCAACTGGTCAGAAATGTGTTCACCCATGTGCTTATTATCTGTTTTGTGTAAAAATAGTTATGAAACTCCATTTGAATTTTAAGTGTAAAAAATGTACATCTTCTGACCATGTGTTTTCTGTTATTTGATATGAATTCTGGTGCAATCAATGCAACATATTCCTTCAAGCGTAATAATGCTGCAGGCATTGTCTCTTGGCTCTAATTCATAACAAGGAAGCATAAAAAACAGTGGTCTGACTCTCCTGTTGAAGCAATAGCTGAACAGTTCAAGACCAAATGGGTTTCAACTGATGGTCATTCATTTTGTCCCTGTTTGATTTGCACTTAAAATTTAAAAGAGAAATATGTTAGGTATAAATTATTTGTGTATTTAATTATAATTTATTGCAAATAAAAACCTTCAAATATTAGTTATAGACATAAATATTACTATTCATTTGATGTCACTGATGGTTCAAGGGACAGAAATTCCAGCACTGAAGACTGAAGAATCATGACATTTTCTAAATCATATCATTCAATCAGCAGTTCCGAATGTTACACCGCTTGTTATGAAAATTAACCACAACAATTTGTTAACAAGTAAAGCTAGCACTTACATGTGAAATAAAAAGGCAGCAAATCATCGTTTTATATCTCCAGTAGAAATGAGAGAAGGAAATAGCCTTTGGTTCCAAATTTCCGTTTCATAGCTCAATCAAGCAACATTAATGTTTTCTTATCAGCCGGGATCTGGGTCTGCCAAAATCAGAAGTGCTGAAGAATAGCACTGCTAACTTCAAATTTCATTTCCAGGAAAGTATCATATCTATACATTAACAACTGATTCACCAACAGGAGTAAGGCTGGAAATAACGTGACCCTCTGCCAAGACTCCTCCCAGAACTAACACAAAATTGACAACGAAACCAGCAACACAACTAGTGCAATGTTATTATCTGAGATCTTCTCCTCTGCCACACCAACTTAAAAGGAGGTTATGAACATTGCAAAAAGGAAGAGGTTGGCATACAAACACAGCACACAAAAGTAATTATGAAGTAAACACTGGCACTCTTATTTAATTATGGGATGAACACAGGCTGGTAGTATGAACCTGACTTCTGCCAAGGAACACAACTGAAAAAATCGAAATTTTCAAAAACTGAAATTGCCAAAATTATGTGAGGTATACCAAATATATCTCAGGCAGGAGACTGGGCTCTTAATTTGAAATAAGGACCATTCTACCAAATGCAGGGCAAATGAAAATGAATGAAACATGACACTAACTACACCCTAGCACCAGTATGATTCATTGTAAGGTCTAATGGCTTATCCTGATATTCAGTGACTTCTGGGGGAACATCTAATTGGCTGTATTTAGTCACATCAATACCCAAACCAGAATTTGACACTGGAGAATGGTTTATGGCTCCAGTCATTCGCTGTCCACAAGTGGGTGGCTGTAACAATGGATGATTCCATAGTGAGAGTCCAGAAGCCCAAGGTAATGACTGTGACAGTACCGCCAAGTCAGCTGTGATCCAAGAATGAAAGAGATTGTAATGAACATCATGTCCTTTCCATAAGAGATGTGACCCAGCATGTGGAGGCACTGAATCTCTTTCGCTTCCTACACAGCATGACTTTGAGCACGGAAGTGGTGATCTTGTATCGACACGTGAAGAGCAACACTCTTCATTTGCACAAATTTTGGCTTCCTGATCTTCGCAACCTCTTTTCAAGACATCGCCAGAATCCCTCTTCAGAAGTTTTGGCACATTCACTACAGAAATATTAACTGGAGATGCAGACGTTGTTCTTTTGTCACCACAGTGAAGAACTTCATCTTCACAACTCAGTTTTATTTGGTTGTTTCCTGGCCTGCAAACTACCTCATCATTATCTGAAGGAGCTCCTTCATGTGAAAAGTGACGATATGTCTTGACATGTTTGCGTAGAGAGCTTGGGTCAGTGTATCGTTTTGGACAGCCTGGTACCTTGCAGACGTAAGGCTTGTCAACCGAGTGAGTACGAGTGTGCTTGAATCGATCGCTAGAGTTGGAATAGGCCTTTCCACAGCCAGGGATTGGACATATGTATGGCCTCTCACCTGCAACATTTCAACTTCAAGTGTTAGCAAACAGCAAACAGACATTATGTGATAAGCTCAAACTCAGATTCCTTGTAACATCCTATTTCTCTACACCATAAAACCATAATCCTTATGACATTATGAGTGCATATGTCTTGGTTACAGCAAGTGCTAACTGTACTAGTAGGTGGATCTTCCAACAATATCTGTCTGTCATCATCTTTCATCATTTTCATGAAAAATGCCTGTTTAGAAGAACTGCTTGTAATTTCAATTTTGTGTTTTTTTTTTTCAATATTAGGTATTATGAGTGGATTGTAAGTACATAAAATGAAGCCCTTAACATTCATAACCATCACTATAAAATAAATAAATTGTTCACATTAGCCAAATTAGCCTCACATGCAACATAATATTATGGTTTATTCTGGGGAACTGTTCACATCACATAAGCTATTAAGCCTTAAATAATATCTAGAAGAACCAGGTTAGTGTTTTCATGTAAGAATGTATACCTTCTTGTTTCACTAAAAATTTTTGAAGTTCTGTTAAAATTCACACAATAATTTTTAAAATAACATAGATTGTCCTAAATAATAAATATGTGTTATTATTAAAAATCATAGACTTTTAACATAATTTTAAAGTTTCAAATAACTAAGAATGTATATATTTTAATATGATGACACATAATCTGGTTCTGCTACATGATTATAACATAAAGTTTTATAACAGCTTCCACAACATGAATAACCAATATGAATGCACTGTAATACACATAATTTGAAAGATGTGGCGCTAATCTGATTAATATAAAAATTTCTCAGTTGCATTGTAATGGTAAACAATATATGAAATTATATAACAATATAATGGAATGGCTCCCAGTGTCAAATGACCCTTTCATGTTGAGTCCATCCAAGTGCTACGTCACAGGCAGAATACGAGCTGAACGTGTGACATAGGGAAAGAGGACTAGTGGACCCCAAGATTGGATGACCATACTTTTGGCAACAATAATGGGACAGGACAGACTTGCACCCCTACAACGACAGATTTCAGTATCACTTGAATCCACAGTTCAGTTCAGTTCAGTTGTACAAAGTGTTGCATTAAACCAAGTGGTAAAGAAACAATGTCCATATATAGCTAACAGAAATAAATGATTCTTTTTAATTAAAATAAATTCCAAGGAATCCAACCAAAAATAAAACAAAACAGCAGTATGTCTTAAAAACGATGTAAATAGTTACAGTACTGTCACTTTGAATAAATACAGAACAAAAGATTATTCTGGGGCAAACTGGCAGAAGAAAGATGACTCAACTGCAAAACAGGTCTTCACCATTCAAAACAGGACATGTGATCACAGTACATAAAGAGGAAATTAAGATATAGAGGAAAAAATAAAGTTTCCCTATAAAGAATGAAACTCCAGACCACAGACTGTACTGCTAATTATAAACATGCATAATAATTTACAGTGCCAAAGGCCCAAGTAATTTGTGATGCCACATACCTGTATGAGAGCGTGCATGTATCTTGAGGTTCTCAGCTCGACTAAAGCTCTTGTCGCACTTGAAACAGTGGTGCGGCTTCTCGTTAGTGTGCGTCCTCACATGAACCAGCATTTTATACCTGGTGAATGCAACCAATGAGTTGTACCATAAAACTGATCAGTTGCTTACAGACTACATGACATTTTCTGGTCATCTGAAAGTCCCTGGTCGCCATTTGCAGAAATCATATCCTATAAAAACTGTCATTAATCTTTTCAGATCCAAGATTCAACCTACAATTTGCAAACAATATTTAAGTCCAATGTTGAACTGAAAATTTTTTTAAATTTTTACAGGTCATCTGAAGGACTCAGCCTGTCATCTGCAGGAATTATGTTGGTTCTGACAATGCCTACAATCTTGAAATGTCATAAAAAGTTAATGAAACTTCACCTTGTTATTTACATTTTGTTCAATTAATTCCACATGTTTAACTCAGCTTGACATAACTAAATCTAGGCACCAATAACAGACTGAGACTGACAGTTTTTAAATTCAAACAAAATGAACTGGACTTCTTGGAGTAGCACATGACAGAAATTATATGAAACCTCAAAGAACAAAGTTGCCAATCATTTCAATAATATTTCATGTTAAAATATACATTAAAATTGCAGGCAGCCTGTCTGAACATCTTTTGTCACATTCATTATTAAGTAACGCTTATTTTAGTCTCACACTGAAGTTAGTGAGAAAATTTTCATTAAAGGCCCTTATTTCTTTAGACTTTATTTTATTTTCAAAATGCCATGACTCCATAAACTGTCCAAATTGTGCCCTTGTTAATAGGCCTTTTTACTCAAAATTATTTTATTAATCTACCTACAAAGTTTTATAGACTCCTGAACAATCCTGTGAGGATGTGTGTGTTTTCACACCCACGCAAGCACCTGCTGAGAATTCAATTGGATATCATTTGTGATATAAATTTTCATATTTTAACTTTCCCATGTACTACTGTACATATCCATGTCAAAATATTATGAATTCTCACAAAAGAGAGAGGAAAAAACTGAAACAAAATACTGCTCACTAATTCATGACCCACTACATAACTTACATTCACGTAACACATAAGTTGCTATTGCAACCTAAAATTGCATAATTTCAGAGCTTTCACCCCACTCTTTCATTATATATACATATATTGCTCTCTGAGTCTTCCATATCTCTTTTCCGTATTTTAATTTAGTGATATACCACTAACACCATGCTGCTTTTGTAATCTTGGCACTGATAATAATACATTTTACTTATCAGACCCAAGTGAACTCCCCAGCTGGAGGAAAAGAAGGCTTGATTTTGCGATGCTTCTTCTCGCTTGCCTTCTACTTGAAACCGAGCTGGGTCACAGATGATGCAGCGTCACTCACCTGGCATTGAATCCCCTGTCTCCTCGGCTACATCCCTCCCAGCCACAATAGAAGAGCCCTCCTTGTCCAGAAGTTGCATGAACCTGAGTTACGTGTGAAGCCAGTAACTCCAAGTGACCAAACCAATGTCCACAGCCAACCCATCTGCACAGAAAATATAATGAATTAGGTATGCTTACTGACATTCACTGATTACTTAATCCTTTGGTGCATGTGTGTAATTAGTGATTTTAGGCAAACTGTTTACTGTCATGTGTGTGCGTCTGTGCGCATGTGTTTTAGTGACACCACAGAATGGAATCGCATAAACGGTGGGGATAATGGTGTCCAGTTTTTCCCCCTCTCTGCCTGATACAAAGGATGTGATAATGTGCTGCCTGACCAGAGCTATTTCTCACTTCAGGTGGCGCACAGAGGTTAGTATGGAGCAAAGGTGAAATGATAATTGGCAGGGGAAAATTGAAGAAACTCTAAAGGAAGAATTCTGCTATTGTGCCATTGCTTTATTGTGAAGTTCACAAGAAATGTCTGGCTGTGAACCTGAGGCTCTGAGGTAAGAAACTGGCGCCTAAACGCCTGAAATATGGCATCACACACAGCTCCTCCTAGTGGCGATAATTTTATACTCGTTTTCGGTGCTCGATTTGTATGTTTCAACTAATGTGACACCTGCTGAGAATTTCATGCAAGAACTCCATCATTTTTATACAAGCAGCTTTCATATTATTAACTTCCTTGGCTTCCTCCCAGTTTTTCCAATCTTACATATTACCGAATGATAAGTAGATGTCAATGTTTAACGCCATCTCCTACGAGTAGCATGCATATATAATCAAGAGTAAACCCCTCTTTAAAATAGCATAAAACACTTAATATATCCATACTAAAATATTATAAGTACTCACACAATAGACACGATACTTTCATGCAATATGTAAACGTTCGACAGTTTGTTGCTGCAGTAGTCTGTAATTTTGCAATTATAATGATAAATATCATCTTTAAAAAAAATGTCTATGTACTCATATATATAGACGTACGTGGTTAAAGATATATTTTAACTTTTTTTTTTACCTCATCACGCGTGACTTGGCATTTGATAAGAGAATTGCTCTGCGTAAAACGGGCAGGCGAAGCTTCTCACATCATTACACAACAGTCAACGATACATAACCCCCCGTGGAGAATGTAGACAGCATTTGCGCGTGCGCAAAGGGTCAATTCTTGGGTCCAAAGTCATGTCCGACCTCATCGTCCTTCTTATCTCCTGAGTTCTGTATATGCGCTACTGAATCCAGTTATAACTGGCGCACACACGATATCCACAACTGTCTCATGCCACTTAACAGCCACAAATATGGACAACATTCTAGACAAATCTAAGGCAGGTTTTCAAAGGAGAAAATTACCCACACAGGAAGACGCGCACTTCGAACTTGTATTCCGGAAATGCCTGCTTCGAATCTCGGATGGGACGCCAATTATCCTCCTTCAGGTTTTATTAATTTTTCCCAGTCACCCCAGGCACCTTAAATCAGGCCACGACCATTTCCTTGCGCATCCTTCCAAATGATTATTCACTACCCACCGCAGCATTCGGCTCTACATAATCCGAGCTACTTACAGCATCGTTAAACAATCATATATTAATGAACGAATAAATAAACAGGAAAGGATGACAGTTGTCTGTGTCCCTTATTTAAACGAAGTGCCTGATGTTATAAAATGTTTGAAATAATATATTGTAGTAGTAGTAGTAGTAGTAGTAGTAGTAGTAGTAGTAGTAGTAGTAGTAGGAGAGTAGGAGGAGGAGGAGCACGCGGTAGCATAGTTCGTTGAGGCACTATGCCACAAGCCTGAAGGTCACGGGTTCGATTCCCGATGAGATAATTGGATTTTTCAATTGACCTAATCCTTCCAGCCGCACTATGGCCCTGAGGTCAACTCAGCCTCTAACAGAAATGAGTACCAGGAATCTTCCTGAGGGTAAAGGACGCCCGGTCAGCATGTAAGGCTGACAAACTCACCGCCATCTGTGAGCCGATTGTCTATAGAAAATGTGGGAGCCTCGACATCTCACAACCCTATGGGCCTTCACGGCCTGTTACAGGGATAGCTTTACCTCATATTAATAGTGGCAGTAGTTCATTGTGTCGTGTTATAAGAAACCCGGTCCGTAGGAAGGGGTGTAGTGGTTAGAAATTTTCATTCGTATGCGATGGTCCCGTGTTCGAATATCAGATCGCAGACGAGGTGTCTTGTCGTTTTCCGGCCAAAATTGTGTATACATTTCTCAGTTACCCAATGTGAGTTAATATCCCGATAATCTCATCCTTCTGGCTTTAATTACTTTTTTTTATGTATGTATAGAAGGATTTTACTTTATAAACAAATGTGACTCCATCGAAGCGTTTCAAGCATCTTGCCACTTTCTGTAAATTACAGAGTTATGCTGTTGCGTCGTTAAGTTAAACTCCGTACATTGCGTAGCAAGTCTGCTGTTTGCTGAGTCTGTAACCCACTCACTCACCTGCACTTGATGGCGGTTCCTACGTCTGGAGAGCCCTCGCCTGCTGAGAGCGCCATGCCGGCAAAACCATTGCCCACGTCCAGACTGGAGTTGCTGCCCTCGCTGTCACTCTGCGGGGGCAAAAAACGATTACAGTTTTCATAAAACGATGTGTGAAGGGGACGCACATTCACATTTCTGGTTCCTTTGTCAATCGTTTAAAAATATTGACCATTAGCCCACTCGATTCATCTTGTGTTTTCTCAGACATAACCCTTTTCTAACGAATAAACCTTGTGACCTAAAAACTACTGTGGCTAAAATCCAAATCTACATTTTCTCAAATACAAGCTGGGCCTCCACGGCCTGCTATCCCTGTAGCAGGCCATGGAGACCCATAGGGTTGTGAGACGTAGAGGCTCCCACATTTTCTCGACAATCGCCTCACAGATGGCGGTGAAGTTGTCAGCCTCACGCGTTGGCCGCCCTTTATCCCCCAGGAAGACTCCTGGTACTCGTTTCTCTCAGAGACTGTGTCGACTTCCAGGGTCACAGTGCGGCTAGAAGGATTGGGTCAATTGAAAAATCCAATGACCTCACTGGGGATCTAACCCGGTACCTTCCGACTTGTAGCATAGTGCTATTAAGTCCATGAAGCTCACCCCTTGATAACCTACTAGTCACCCAGTCGATCAGGATATCCCCCCCCTCTTAGCACGGAACCCAAAAGTCCATTACCGTGTTCACAAGAGTCCTGCCGCTGGATCCTTTGCTGGTTCAGCCGACAGCACCCCACATTTTCGCACAAACGCCTAAGTCTACTAAGTTCTTCCTTCCCTTCAGCTTTTCATAATAATTTTCTGCATAGATATTTGTCTTTCACATGCGTACTACGTGTTCCACCCATCTCACCCTCCTTATTTTATCGTTTTAATAATATTTGGTGAAAAGTACCAATCATCATATCGAAAATATTCGTGTTAAGAGCGTCCCTTGCTACTACATTATGCAAGACACAGCCTCCAGACATGGCGAGTACCATATAAGCGCCATGGAGAGCCGAAAATGGGTGCTACTCAGTTTCAGCATTTAGTAGGGTTAAAGAACTCTTCACCATAGATGTTCTCTGTTATGAACCTTTATTAATCGCCTCAGAATTGGATGGGGTCTTTGGTCCAGGATCTCCTTAGCACCGTTGAACATTCAAGTGTTTGTTATTGTTAGTTTCCTGATCCATGAGAGAAGAATGGACTCATATTTACGGGACACCCTGTGGAGGGTTGGCTGCATACCTGTCCAGCTGCTCTCAGTTCCTCGGCAATCTCACCCATTGCGTTGCTATGATCTGGGAGTCGGTAAGGACACCAGAGGCCCCCTCTTCCAGCCGAACCTGCAAACAAGTAAACACTTCCGTCACACGAATCATATCTCGGGCAAGGGGCGGTGGGGAGATGTATGTATAATTAAAAGCACGAAACCTTCAGGCTCGTAACTGACCCTGTCGGTCACAATGCCTGTTGCACTGTGTTCAAGTTACCACATTGGAGATCGTGAACCGCTAGGATCCAGCTGGCATTCGTCTGCAGATACTAAGGAATATCATTGAAATACGTTAGGATACTCGGAAAACCGACAGAAATTTGGACCTGATAAGCTCTGCCTCATCAGCTTCTGGGAACATATCATTATTTCATCAGCTTCTCTTGAAAATGTGCATAATGGCTCAATTTTTGTGTGTTCCGATACGATTCACGGTTCTCAAAGGCAATGAAGTGGAGGATGTTGCCTTCAGTGTTTGTTTAGAATTAATATTATGTAAGATTTGAGGTTCTGACACCGGCGGTTATGAACAGCCTTATCTTCTGGATGTAGTCCCGTGTGGTTTGTTGAAATGAGCTTGCTGTCTGCTACATACTAGTTCTTGCTTGACCTACTCTTCAAGCCTGAATATGCAGGGAATATGTTCCTCCGTAACGTCGGTTAATTTTCAACGGATTACACAGCATTATATCCCAGATAATATTGTGGCAAAAATGGAGTAACTGTTGGAAAATGTGTTTTCTGTGCGGTCCGTGCTGAGGTTATATGAAGAGGACCAGCTGCCATTTGTACCAGAAATCGGTAACCAGCGAAAACAGATTCAGGCACTAGGACACTACGATCCCACTGGTGATAAACATCTGCGTCCCTTATCCCTGCTTGCAAGATAATCAGCTCTAAGATCTCTTTACAGGTAACCGGATGATTGCAACTCCCTAAATGCCCAGTACGCCCGCGGCCACATCGACCAATCACCACACCTATGCTGGACAAGAAAAGTAGATGTGATTAAAAAAAAAATTGTAATTATAAAATCTTGTCATTGGACGAGCAACAACCCTTTGCCCCTTCACAACAGTGATTTAAATTTATCAACTTGAACAGTTAAAACCCTTTACAAATGTGATACACAAATGTTTGCTGCTCATCCAAAGTATGCAAAAAAAAACTG
>NW_019743163.1:968248-1003272 GCF_002891405.2 Cryptotermes secundus | reverse complement strand
CGCTGGGAACCCTGAAACTGTGATGTATAGTCTCCCCCCCCCCCGCCCCCAATGTAGTGTCTCTCACTACGACCACCACTTCTTCTCTCTCTCTCTCTCTCTCTCTATTATAAGGGAGTCTTGAGACGGCAGTTAGAAGAGTAGGAGGCTGGTGTGAGATGGCCGCCAGCCTGCGAGAACGTGATCCCGGGAGCAGGGGAACGTCCACTAGTGAAGACACAGCTGACTGAGAAGACTCAGTACGTGCTGTAGTGAACTGCAGAGCGTGTCAAGCAATCCTAACCCCGTCTATAGTCACTTTATGACATGACAGTATAATTAGTTGGCTCTAACACGTTTGTGACGTTTCGGAAACACCGGATTTAAAATGTATAAAAACTATATGATGAAGTGAGTGCTCATACGTATGGGAGAATAAGTAACGGACGTGGAGGAGAGTATTTAACGAGGGAGTGATAAAATCACGGAGGGTGGATGGGAAGAATACATAGCACGCAAGAGGGCCGTGAGAAATATTACGTATACAAACTTTCAGTCAACAAACCTGGAGGAATGTTGTAAGTTGGGAGATCTGCGCTCCAAATGGAAGGATAATATTAAAATGAATCTAAAATGAACAGGTTGTGGACTGGATTGGACTGGCTAAATATATGGTCCGTAAAATGTAAGGGCTTTCTTGACCACCTAACTGATGATAGGCTGGTAGAGGACTCTTCTCAGTGGAGTTCATTACGCTGTTCTAAGAATTTGCAATAAGCCGTTCTAAATATTTAGTTTCGTGAGGATGGACAGAATTTTGATATCTAAAGGCGAAAAGAAAGGCATTTAAAATAAAGGTTTTGTTATTCTCTGTTTGAAAGGAAGGGGCGCATGCAGTAATAACACGATTATTAAGCATAATTTAAAGTCAATATCAATCACACAGGCTCTGTAGCCTACGGCCGATGTGAGGTTACATTTGGGGGACATTGCTGTAACATATCCTGTAGGGACAAAAGTTTGTTTTCCATGTTCGGAAACAAAATGTGCACCTGTCTAAGCACATCCCGCGAGTGCGGACCACGGAGATATAGCTCCATGCATTCTAAAACGCTGCACTAGAATGAAGTGAGTTTTCGGCTTCACGCTCCGCCCGATTTACCTCCAATGAGTGATCCACCTTTATTCAGTAAGTAAGAGGTCGGGTGAGAATGGAAGTCGACAGAAAAGACCCCCTTCTACCGGGAATCGAACCTCGGTCGCCCATCCATTGCTGACTGAATTATCACGGTTCATATACAGGGGTTAAACAAAATAATGGAAACACTACAACTACTGTAAACATTTCTTTTTTAATATAGTGTTGGACCATCTTTTGCGTTCAATAGAGCCTCAGTCCTCCTTTGCATGAACTCGTACAAGTTTTGAACAGTTTCTAGCGGCATTTTGTACCATTCTTCTTGAAGAACATCTTCAAGTTGCTTTAGGGATTTTGGAGGCGGGAAACTGTTCCTCACTGTAGTCTCCAAAACTGACCACAGTGGTTCACTGATGTTCAGATCTGGTGAAGGTGCTCGCCAGGGAAGATGTTGAAGTTCACCTTCATGCTCTTCAAACCACAACTGAACAGTTCCAGCTGTGTGAATGGGGGCATTGCCGTCTTGGAGCACTGCACCGTTGCTCGGAAATAGCGTCTGGACCATGGGATGCACCTGATTGCGCAACCTGCCTACGCACTCCCTTGCAGTAACTCGGCCATGAAGGCTAACAATGGGACCAACAGAATACTGTACCGTGATGTTGCGGCCCAAACCTTCACAGAACCTCCCCCGTGTTTCACTGTTCGGACCCAATCAGGCAATGCGGATTGTAGGCTTCCTTGGCTGTTCTCAGAACGTGAACTCTTCCTGATGTAGGGAACAGAGTGAAGGACGACTCATCTGACCATATCGCGCGCGTGCGTTTAAAGTGGTCGTGACACCGTCGTCATTAATTTCAGTACTCGGAGGTTTAGCAATTGCAGCCCTGTCAGTGTAGACAATACAAATTCTATTTCTCAGTTTCTTAGTGTTCCCATTCTTTTGTTCACCCACTCTACATGGTGTACTTTTATTTTTATTTCTTGGGGTGGGGTGAGACTGAGTCCTCTTGGTATGTCGCCCACTGTTTGGCGCATTGTAACAACCCCGGTTGATAAATGATGACGAATGTGGAGCAGTAGGTTGAATAAGAATTGGCAGGAAAACCGAAGTACTCGGAGAAAGCCTGCCCCAGTGCCACTTTGTCCACCACAAATCCCACATTACCTGACTTGGGATCGAAACCGGGCCGCTGCCGTGGGAAGCCGGAGATTAACCTTCTCCTCTCTGGCAGGGCCATTACGTGGGGATATCAATTTAAATTTAGATTCAAGTAAGTTGCGTATTATGATGTACAATGGATTGAGCTGACGAAGGACAGAGTCCAGAGGTGGGCTGTTGTGAATGCAGAAATAAGCCTCAATGTTCTATAAACACAGTTGCCTTATCAGCAGCTCCTAACAATATCATATGTACTTCATAGGATTTTACGGTACTCCCCATCGAGTTCATGGACTGCCCAATGGCCTCCTCCTAACGGCCATTCTTGTCCATGGTTTTGTATGCATTTCTAGTCCATTTAAATTTCAATGGTATAGTTCAGCTCTCGCTAAACCACATGACCAGTGGTAGGTAAGTAAGTAAAGGTATCGCTGTACCAGGCCCTGGAGTCCCATAGGGTTTTGAGACGTTGAGGCTCCCACATTTTCTAGACAATCGGCTCACAGATGGAGGTGAGGTTGTCAGCCTTACTCGCTGGTCACCCTTTATCGCCAGGAAGATTCCTGGTACCCATTTTTGTTAGAGGCTGAGTCGACCCCAGAGCCATAGTGCGGCTGGAAGGATTAGGTAAATTGAAAAAAATTGAATGACCTCATCGGGACTTGAACCCGCGACCTTCCGGCTTGTAGCATAGCCCCGTGCCCCCACATAGCTTATTTAACATTTTTAAAGACACTTTCTATGTTTCATGGCAGACAATCAACCCTCGTTACGATTGGACTTGAATTAAGCGAAAATTGCCTTAATCGATAAAGCTCTCTGCTCATGCACGTGTAGTTATATTCAGTGTGACACTAAGTGTGCTCGGATGGCTGAGCCCTCCATGAGAAACCTCCAGTTGCGTAGCTCCTCTACAATTTACCAACATTTTATGGAACCCGATGGTTGATTGCCGTGTTCACAAGAGCCCTCCACTGGCTCCTGAACTTCGTTAACTCGAAAACGATATTAAATAGTATACAGTACCTTAATGGAAGTTGTCTGCATGAATACTTCTTTGTTTCTGGTCATATAATGAGTTCCGACCTGTTTCTTTCAGTTATTTGAGAAAAAATATTCGTTTTATAATTGTGAAATTATCAGGTCGGGAGAGACCGTGTTGGCTGTCACAAAAATGTTTGACTCTAAGGCCAAGGGATGTGTGAGATTTCACTCTCAGACCAAGGGTTACGTCGATTGAAAAAGGTTAAGAAACGCTGACCTAAGGTTCCTCATCACGTCCTCGGTGCTATATTAAGCCGAGATTTCGTCAAGGCCTGGGACGAGAAGCAGAAACGAGCGAAAAACTGCTCCAGAAAGCATAAGACGTTTCAGAATTACTGGAATGAGGAAATTCGCTAAACAAAGAGGCATATCGTGAGATCGGATTTGCAAATGAATGACAGTCCAGTAGGCAATGTAGGAATAACAATCGATATGAGTTTACATATCGATATCGTATATATCAGTTCATATCGAATCGTTTTAATCGATTTTCATAAATCGCAATGAAAGCCGAATATTATTAATTTATCAAGACCATTTACATTTAATATATAAATATATTTAACATATTTGTGTATATATATAATTTAAAGTCATCTAGTGACAGTAAAATTTCTTGTTTTTACGATCCCATTTGAAATGAGAGTAAATCATATATCGAAGATTATTAACGTGTTAATTAGAAAATTTCCCTACCACTTCAAATTATTTACATCGGTTGACATCCATAAAACATGATCAACTGGAAAAAAAATCCGAACTAGCATAAAATAAAATCAACTAAAATTTTGTGGTTGAAGTTTATTCGCTTTAGGGATCTTCGGCCCAAAATATGAACTCCTAATTTATCAAGCTTTGTTGCACATTTAGCGAAGGTAGCCTTGCTGCATTCACCATACAGGTACCAATCTCTTTCAGCAAGGCTTTGTAAATTACTGTTACGAAATAATTTTCCTGAAATAAAACCAAATATCAAATAAACAAACAAACACAGTTCGTCAATAAATTGACTCAGACAATGTTAAAATTACATAAGTCGGCAACAAATCAAAAACGATGTAACTAGAATATTCATTTACCTTGGTAACAATGTGTATACTGCAAGATAGACCCCATATCTTGTTTCTCTATTCAGTATCCGAAACAAAAGTGAAGTATACCGTCGTGTAAGAAGAGACTAGCATCTGCTTCCTGCGACACCGCCAACGGGAGTGGCTGAAGCCCGTAATGAAGGATAGTTAAATGTAACGTTAAGCTGCTGGATCCAAGGGCGATGCTGACAAACATAGACAAGCATGAGGTATAGCCAGATCTTACCAGTTTTGCATCTCCCCTTGGCCTCTAAGGTCGGAGGTCAAGACCTGGATTCTCTCAGAAAACCGGTCTGGACCCAGAACAGAAGACCAACTGATAAGCGTGTCTATGTAATCGAGTGGTACTTGGCATTAAGCCCACAAATCACAGCAACGCACAAAATCATTTTGGGGAGGGGCAGAGGACGAACCGTGGAGACACGTATCTGCTAAATTCATTCCCGTATAAAAACAAATAACATATTTCTCCCACACTTTTATGTTGCTTAGAGAAAAATGAATTAAAATTCTGTTGTCACCAACGGAATTTACTGCCTTCTGGGATGTGTCATCGTGTAAAGATATTTACCAACTTTATGTAAATTTTCCTCCAATTTTTCATTCTTCTATTCTAAAATGGAGACATCTACTTCCCACGTAAACGCCAGTAAGCCCACCTGTCTACCAAACTATACGGTATCACAGTCCAGAAAATAGTAATCTTCATGGTAACCGCTGTCAGAATCTCGAATGTCAAAATGTGATATATCGCTTTTTGTCTGTGCATGATTTTAGGTGCATTTACATCAGTGCACCCAGATCAACACTGTAACTGCCTTCAGTTGTTCACACGAAGGGAATAAGTGGCTGCGGTGGCATGCACTCCCGCACGACTATGGACCTTAAAGAAACAGGATGTAGGAATGTGCAGTGCACTCAGTTGGCTCAGAACCGTGTCCACCAGCGGGCTATTCCAACATGTTTTTGAGCCGCTGTGTTCCATAAAATGTGGCAGAATGTTCTGAGTGATTTTTCGTTTCTGAATAACAAGTTTTCTCCGCGGGATCAGACTGATATCATCTCGGTTGTAACACTCCGTACTCTTACATTTGAATACAAACGTTTCGGAGGAAATTGCTGCCTCCGACTTCAGGTGTGACCCTCAAGATGAAGATAAAATATTCCTCCGAAACTTTCATATTAACTTAACATGACTACACGGCGTCGGAATCCAGAATACGACAATTTGTACACTCACCACCGCATAACTTTTCTCGTCACTGCATGGGGCTTCTTCCCGGGGAGCGGAAGGGGTGAGAAAAACGGGCAAAAAGTGCTAATTGTTTTTTATTCAGGATAATAAAGGTAAGGTGAATCTATCCCTGTAACAGGCCGTGGAGGCCCATAGCTTTGTGAGACGTCGAAGCTCCCACATTTCCTAGACAATCGAATCTCATAATGCGTGAGGTTGTCAGTCTTACGCGCCGACCGTCCTTTACCCCCCAGGAAGATTCCTGGTACTCATATCTGTTAGAGGTTGAGTCGACCCCAGGGCCATAGTGCGGCTGGAAGGATTAAGTCTAATGAAAAATCCAGTGACGTCATCGGGAATCAAACCTATTACCTTCTTGCTTGTATCATAGTGCCTCAACCAACTACGCTACTGCGTGCGCCTTTTATTCAGGATAGAAGAATATTATTTTTAAATAATCATAATTTTTCATAATAATACTCGGAATATTTAATTATTTTTCAATTTCGAGTTTTCCAGATATCCGGCAGGGAGGAGGACCAATAGCTAGTTTGCCCCTTCTCCCTTCCTTGCCGACGCCCATGAATTTCAACGGTGTGTTGTGACACGGATAAAAAGGTTAGGTCTAACAGTGTTAAGAAGCGTCAATAAAGTTCATACACTGAGGACATCTATTGATAACATTCTACACACGACGCAATATCCGACGCGTGTGGAGTCACGGTTCACTTGTTCCAGTACGTCAAAATCATCGTCTGCACAAAAAAATGATCACATATACGTATTTACGCATAGTAAAAAAATTCTGTCTTTAGTCCACACATATCCAATTTAAAATATCTGCTGTTAAGAAGTCCCATTGAATCTTACAAAAATATCTAAATGTCTTGGGAGGTCACATACGTGATCTCTTGCTAGGCAAGTTGGTCAGATCACTGCAGCTCTGCCGGTATTTACCAGATTATGAGAATAGGGCGACAATTGTAGATAAAATAAAAGGTTAATTTTAACCGCTGTAATCACGTACATGTACAGTGCATAACACGTGAACCTAAAAACTTGTGGATAATTCTGACAAACACCAATGAAAATAACTTCGTTTTATCACTGTTTTTAAAGCGTAGCAAAATTATTTACTGGTGTGAAATTTCAACGAACACGATTAATTTTATGGTTATATGGCCCTGGGGTGGACTCAGCCTCTAACAGAAATGAGTACCAGAAATATTCTTGGGGGTAAAGGGCGAAGGGCAACTAAGGATGACATCACCGCCATCTGTGAGCCGATTGTCTAGAAAATGTGGGAGTCTCGACGTCTCACAGCTCTATGGGCCTCCACAGTCTGTTACAGGGGCAGCTTTACCCTCAACCCTCCTTCGGTGAAGTGTGAAATGCTTTCAGTTCTGTAGCTGAGTGCTTCTTGAATATGATGTTCTTGCTGTACGCTCACACAGGATTCTATTCTGGGTGGGGGGGGGGAGGAAATGTTTTTACTGATCGCCCAAGAGTATTCTGGATGAAGGGATATAAAAATATACTTTTAGTTCGGATTGTTAATATATGGTACGTTTCCTTCTTCCTTTCAATTTTATTTATTTTCTTAAATTCGGGTTAGAGGAGCAGATGCTGGCGCCCATGACCCAGAGGTTCATTATGTTCATAGGAACCAACTACTGGACTTCACTCTGCGTAAACCGGCCCCGTTCCACACCCCACTTCATTAAAGTATATTTTGATATTATATTCTCCCAGTGAGGACACAAGTGGAGTCTCATGCTCGTCTTCCACATTCGTGCTGCATGTCTCTCCTATCTCATACTAATATTAGGGAAAGAGATATTCCTTGGGTTCACTTCATGGTCTTTTGTTTTATTGCGTCGTGTAGTCTGGTATGTGGGCCTCGAGTGTTTCTGAGGAATATACTGCCTCCATCTTACCTTCAAGTCTCATACCATGTATGAGGGAGATGATGAATTGTATCAAGCGGAAGACTTTTATATTCTGGGATATGCTGCAGTGTAGTCCGTTGAAAGACAAAGCTCTTCTTGCTGCTTGTTCCGTGTTGGTTCATTGCTTTGCTTAATCTCCTACCCTGAAGATGGAGGCGACACGTTCCTCCGAAACAGCGGTATAGTTTCAATGGACTGCATTGCGTTATATTCTAGAAGACCACCGCTGTGAGAACCTTAAATCCCGTATGCGGAATAAATTTATAGTCATAATAACTGAAGTGAACAGGCCACTCAGGACTCAGGTGTAGATGGGAGGATAATATTAAAATGAATCTTAAATAAATAATAATAATAAAAGCTTAATTCACCTGGCTCAGAATATGGTTCAGTGCCGCGCTCTGCTGAACATGGTCACTCTCTTTATTTTCTGTACAAGGACGGGAACTTCTTGAACAGCTAAACAACCATCAGCCCCTAAAGAAGTACCCTGTTCCGTAGGATACATTTAGCAAATAGGACTTATACGGGAGAGCTCATGCATTATCGTACTTACAGTTATAACGATGGCCACACACGTAACCGAACTTCAGTCACTGACAGTGGAGCATCTAGCTTACACCTCGCAGGCCCAAGAGATGTCGCCGTGCCTACTCAACAGTGGAGACTGTCGTTTTGTTTGGGAGGGTTCAGGTGGAATCTGCCACTCTCCAGGGGACACAACAAAGTATTCAGTCCCCCTGGGGGGGGGGGGCGAAAAGGGGCAAAGGGCAGGGGGGATTTCTAATAATACCGGCGCTTAGTTATAATACTCACGAATATGTATGCAACATGAAGATTCGCCTTCACGTGAGACCGACCTCCAACACAAGAACATTTTAGGCTACATGCTGTATCTAAGAGAGCCTTACTCGGCAGTCTGACCAGAGAGACTGGCCCCACGCATTTTCTCCAAAGCTTGTGGGAACGATGGCTTGTATATTGATATTTATTAAATGTGTTCCTGTTCTAAGGAGCGCCCCTGTGGTCTAATGGTCAGAGTTCCTGCTTACAAATTCAGAGGTCCCGGGTTCGATTCCCGGTGCTACCAGATTTTATGATAAGTACTGGGTCTGGACCGGGGTCCACTCAGCCTCGTAATGATAATTGAGGAGCTGTTTCAAGGAGATAGCGGCTCCGGTCTAGAAAACCGAAATTAACGGCCGTGGTGATTCGTTGAGCTGACCACGCGACACCCTCTATCCGCTAAACTTGGCACTAAACTTTTGCCGACAAGCGGCAGTCGCTCGGTCGGTATAGTTCATTTGCGGACTAAAATCACGGAATGTTCCTGCTCTTATGTGAAACGTGTAGCATGCAAGGGAGACGTGAGAAATGCGAATGAAATTTTAGTCAGAAAACAAGAACGGTTGAGACTCCTTTGAAGAAATATGGGTAGAATTAAAATTGATCACAAAAATACTCGTATGATCGGCGTACGTGAATTGGATTCATCTGGCTCAGGATAGGAGCAATTATCAGGTTCGCAAGAACGACTGCGCTCTATGTACCTTGCATTCCGTGTTTAGACGCAAATCTGTGACACTACTGTGAGATGAACTTGTTAAAATGTGCCATACAAGAACTGAATACAGAATTTTAGTGTGGAAACCTGTTTCAAAGTACTAGCTTCAACAACAGAAAAGCTGCATGGATAATATTAAGAACACTCCTAGGAAGATGGGTTTCGTGAGTGGGAAATTGCTCTGGATATTAACAATTGTCAAGTTTTGATATTCCGGACCCTGGCCTTTGATGGTATGAGACATGTCAATTAATGAAATTGTTTTATAACCAAAAGGACCATTCACCTACAGACCCAAATTTAGAATAGTATTAAAATGGATCTTAAAAATAGGGTTACTGATGTGGACTGGATTGATCTGGCTTAAGACAGAGTCTTAATGGAAGGCAGTTATGAAAGGTTCAGGGAATTTAACTAGCTGAGCAACCATTAGCTGTTCGAGAAGGGATCTTCTCCATGTTTCAGTTGGTGCCTTAGAAGGGCGCAAGGTAATGTGTTCACAGCAGAACAAGTGAGAATTTTTATATGAAAAAGTTGTCATCAGGGTGGGCTTTGTTAACATCACTTTCCTACCACGTTTCATTAAAGTAACCTAGTTCTTTCAGGAGTTATGAAATCACGGGCTTAAGACTAGATATCTTGACTGCATCGAATACTGAGACAAACCCTTGTACTAGAAAGTTAATGATAATAATAAGTGTTAAACTCTTTTCATAAGTTTGCAGCCCTGGCCGGCTTCAAAATGTAAAGTTTGAGCTATGTTTAATTAAAGATCACGCAATGCAATCCTTGTGATTACAAAAGCGCAGTTCTCAGATTTCAATTCAATTATAATAACCAATGTCAAATTTTGTAAAGTCTATTTACAGAAAGCGCTGTTGACAAAGTCCTCCAAAGAGGACACTTCAGAAGGACTGCAATCACTTCGTAACGAAACGTGCCAAGTCACAGGATATGGCATAAAGATTTCCTTGGATTTAATGGTTACAAAAATGTCCGATTTTTGGTTATTTTCTTGTGGGTTGTAGTAGGCAATGCTATTTTTCTTCATTTATTATAACTTCATGGGACATGCGTTTAACTGCCGGTAAATTTTAAATATTACAATATCAGTAAGTTATGTAATTAAAATATATAAACAGTAAAGGTATCCCTGTAACAGGCCGTGAAGGCCCATAGGGTTGTGAGACGTCGAGGCTCCCACAGTTTCTAGATAATCGGCTCACAGATGGCGGTGAGGGTGTCAGTCTTACGCGCCGACCGCCTTTGCCCCCCCCCCCCCGGGAAGATTCCTCATACACACTTCTGTTAGAGGCTGAGACGACCCCAGGGCCATAGTGCGGCTGGAAGGATTAGGTCAATTGAAATATCTAATGACCTCCTGCGGACCGGAACCCGCGACCTTCCGATAAACGTAATATAATTTTTAATAGAAAAATATAACTCTATTTATTTTCGATTATTTCTGTGATTTAAGAACAATCATTCTCTTCCTGCTTCTTCCCCATTACTCCACTAAATAATAATTGATAACTGAAATCATTGATTGGTTCCTCGCTGCTGCATGAGGTACTGAGGTTATCGAAGTAGGTAATGCATTACGTCATCGCATTGCACTTTCGGATCGGCGAGTGTGATTCATTTGTTTTTGGGAAGCCATGTTGAAGACGAGTGTGAAGAGGACGAATATATATGATGGTGAAAAAACTAAACTCTCTTTTGCGTGGATAAACTAGTGACAATTATTATTTTATTTTTATTATTATTATTATTATTATTATTATTATTATTATTATAAGAATTCAAGAGCAACAATTATCTCCTACATAGAACAAAGTAAAGATTGATTAATGAAATAGTCAGTTCATTAATGTGTCATTGCATTTTACCTTTGGTTGTTAAGACAAGTACTGAATGATATTCATCTGTTAGTGAATTTATTACGCAAGTGAAACCCGCAAAATTGTTTTATTTATTATTCATGACTTTTTGGAAAACATTCCAGAAGTAATTACAGCTAGATGATTTATAAATAAGTGTGACAATTAAGTATAGTATTTGTCTTACATGTGTGTTGCGGCAAAAGTGAGGTTAACGTTTTTTCGGGACACCTTCAAACAAATTCATTATCAGCAATGTCCTTATACAGGTTTGCCATTACTTAACCAGTCAAACACTGGAAATTGAAATCACCAAGTTCATTGTTAAAAATGCATTATATTGCTTAATACAAGCTACTAATTGTTGCATGACGAAAGTTGTCGCACTATTTTTTTGTAATAATTTCGAAACGTTAAGAGTTTTCCATATCTTTCTGCAGGGACGACGTATGAAATGCAGATATGTTTTAAATAACAGCAGGTTGTATATGTAAAGGAAATAGAAAGATATGAGGGTAGCAAATATACTAAAAAAAAGTAAAGGTATCCATGTAACAGGCCGTGGGGGCCCATAGGATTGTGAGATGTTGAGGTTCCCACATTTTCTATACAATCGGTTCACAGATGGCAGCAAGGTTGCCGGCCCTACGCGCCGGCCGCCCTTTACCTCCAAGAATATTCCTGCTGCTCATTTCTGTTAGAGGCTGAGTCGGCCCCAGGGCCATAGTGCGGCTGGAAGGATTCCGTCAATTGAAAAAGAATCCAATGACCACATCGGGACTTAAACCCGAGACCTTCCGGCTTGTAGCATAGTGCCTCAATCAACTACGCTACCGCATGCCCCTAGGAAATATAGTCCTATTAATTGTGAATTATTTCAATTAAGTCGGCAATTAACATTTCTAGCGCAGTCGCTTATTAAGCAAAAGCCGGTCATTCACATTACGAGATCTTAGCAGACTTTTCATTAAATTGTTAACAGAAACTAGGAAGACGGTCGCATCACGGAATGTATCGCTGTTTTCATTGGTTTTGGGATTCCAATCAATAAAAATATTTAACGAGTAACATAGATACCTATAAAAGACTGTAGAAGCATTTCAGGTTATTTGTAAATGCAAAATGCAAGAGCGTAACAACAGAGCAGCTGTTTCCATCTACCGTCTTATACACCTGATGATGGCAATCAGTCAGGCCGAAACATGTGTTAAATAAATAAGAAGAGCCAACGAGCCTCGAAGTGTGAATTCAATATATGGACGGAGCTGCACACGCACACACACGCGGGGAAGTGAGAATTCTGAAATTGAAATACACAGTGCAACAGGATGCTTCAATGCAATAGGCTAATAAAAGCCTAACTTGAGGTAGATGATGATGATGATTATGAACTTCTCCACGCAGTAAGAAGAGACTGGTAAGCTACAGAATTAGTGCGGCGTGAGGAGCGGTTTGTGGGAACCCCTGTACTTGGAGGAACAACGTGGGGGTCCCTCTATATGTGACACGTTTCAAATTGTAGGTCCTATTATAATAGACGAACTAGTACATAAAAAACTGTTCATTCTTTGTTCGGGCAGTTGCATCGGCAGGGGGCGACAAAGAACAGCAGGAGTATGGAAGGGAGGGGGTCTCGAGCGGTAGGGGTGGCCAGCATCCGGCGCGAAACCTCCCCTCATACAGGTTGAGCAACCGCTCGCATAGTTGCAGTGGTGGCGGTGCTTGCCGTTATTGGGGACCTTAAACCTACTTCACTTTCTTAAGTAAGGAAAGTGGCCTTGCAAGATAACCGTGTGTCCACCTTACAAGTCTTGAACAAGCTGAATGATTTTTACGAAATTTGGTACGATCGTTATGCTGTTGGAAGCGACTCCAAAGCCTTGCTTTTTTTAATTTCTAAAGATAAAGTTGAATTAGGAGGAGACCGAATTCAGGTAATGTTTGCTACCTTTCAATCCAGCAGCTTTTGTCTTCTGCCTGCCGTCTAAAAACACAAAAATAATAATACATAAAACCGTAATTTGTCTGTGGTTCCGTATGGGTGTGAGACTTGGTCTCACTTGAAGTGACGGAGGTTGGAGAAACTGCATAATGATGAGCTTCATAACTTGTACTCTTAGCCAAGTATAATTAGAGTGATCAAGTCAAGGAGGAAGAGATGAGCATGGCACGTAGAACGCAAGGGGTAGAAGAGGAATGCATATAGGATATTGATGGGAGAACCAGAAGGAAAGAGACCACTAGGAAGACCAAGGCGTAGGTGGGTGGACAATATTAGAATGGATGTTAAAGAGATAGGATGGGATGGTATGGATTGGATAGATCTGGCTCAAGATATGGACCAGTGGAGGGCTCTTGTGAACACGGTAAGACTGCTTTCTTCACGGTAATGAACCTTCGGCTTCCATAAAATATTGTGAAGTTCTTGAGTAGCTGCACAACTGGCGGCTTCTCAATAAGGGCTCAGCTCCATGAGAGGGTGAGTGAAAGGGAAACTTGTCCCTGTGTTTAGCTAATTAAGCATCATGCCATGAAGAAGGATGGGGGAGTGGATGTATAACTCCACGTATTCTTGACCTTCGGCGCTAGTTGGAGTGGTCAGCTTCACGCCCAAAGCACTTTACACCCGGAGAAAGGGCCCTCGGTACCCCCTGGATATGAGTTTGGGTGGACCCCAGAACTGGTCTGGCCGATATAGAGAGGAGAAAATCTCTCTCCTACCGGGACTTGAACTCCGATCCCTCGGCCATCAAGCCCGTAGTCAGGTGCTCTACCGACTACGTTATAGCAGTCTGTCATAGCACTGTGTGTCTGACTTGTGAAATTGTGAAGTGGGGACGCCACAAAAAAAGACACAAGTAATGCAGGGTCCTGAGCTGATGTGTAATCACAGGCGCTGGAAAAAATTTGCAGCTTTAGTTAAGTTCTTGAGGNGGGGGGGGGGGGGAGTGTAAAGTAACAATATGGAACCCATGGGAAAAAAAATTGTTTAACTTTCGGTTTCATGGCGATAGCTAACGAAGCATTCGGTCCTGGTAAGTTAAATTTGCCGTGGAGACAGATTTCCGTGGTAAGTCGATGTTGCTCTTCAAGAGACGTCGATTTGTATGTTACCAGGAGGCGGACACAACGACCCAAGGCTCACCAGAAGAAATCTTTTGGGGAAAGAGAGGCGCCCCGAAATCGGACTGAACTACCCAACCAGCGAACTTGAAGAATAAACGAACTAACAGATTTGACCAACTGAACAAATAACTAAACAATCACTAGCTACAGGTTACATCACACGAATACAATAAAAGGCTTATAGCTCATTTTATTTTCTTTAAGCACAACTTGTTTCGACCGCATGCGGCCATCATCAGGCGAAACAACAAGATCAGTTTAACAATATATACACTGATGTGTTAAAATGTGGCAAGGTATAAAAGACGTAAGAGGTAGAAAAACAGATAAGACGTAATGGAAATTGGCCGGTCTCGATCCAGTTTTCTACAAAACCTGATTATAATAAAAACCAATTAGACCAAGGAATTAAATAACCAACGAATAAACTAACTAACCAAACGATAAGCTACCTGTAATTGACCAAACAACTGATTAACTAACCAAACAAACTTGGTTCAAGCAGTTACGCCTCTGACAATTATTGAAGAGGTGACAGGCTGAAATATCGGTTGGGACACAGGTTAGTCTGAATTTGGTGGTCTTTCTCAGTCCCTCCAGGCAAATTTCGGGATTTTTTTTATTGCTAGTGGGGTGGGACTAAGTCCCTTGTATTGCCGCCACTTCTGGCCTCTTGTACCAGCCCCAGATGATAGGTGAGGGTGATTGTGGAGCAATTGGTGGAATGAAGATTGGCAGGGGAAACGGAAGTACTCGGAGAAAACCTGCCCCAGAGCCACTTTGTCCACCACAAATCCCACTTGACAAGACCCGAGATCGATCCCAGGCCGCCGCGGTGGAAAGCCAACGACTAACCGCTTGAGCTACGGCGCGGCCAAATTCCGGGATAATATATCTAATTAGGTCACTACCGCTTCCTTCTGTATTCCTTCCAATTTATTATTCATTAATCATCCTGCCATTAGGCGCTATACAGTCCCAGCTACTGAGAGCCTCAGTGAAGAAACCACAAATGAATAAATACTTCCCGGAAAACAACCTAACATATGGATCGCACGTGCAACCGTCTGCGTTGCTGGTTGCGTTCTGCATGTGGCCTTATTGTGTCAGGACAGTGAACTAATGTGATACACGCGACTTTCGACAGCTGGATGAGATATGTGTCGGACGGCCGAAAATGGGCTCGCAAATTTATTCCCACTTAAACTGACAGATTCAATTGCAACTGCATCCTGGTTTCCGTTCCAAATCACGTGACACAGAAAATGTTTCACTCTTTTAGAGTCTATAAAATGTGATCTCTCATAAAAAAAAATCAGAATCTGAGTTTTATAGGAATTGCTGGGTTTTTCGGACTTTGCTCCTCGTCCGATATTCTGAAGAAAAAAAAACACAACACAACCTTTCGGAAACTGGATCTGTTTCCCTCCACAGATGAGTGGGGAGAGGTCCGTTAGAAAGATCTTTGTGTTTCGAGAGGGAATTCTTGCCAAGTACGCCCAGCGAGGATCGAGCATAATTGTGTGATCTCGGTGTTATGATTCCGTACATTCTCATCCGTAGTTACCGCAGTATCGTATTGCAATCTTGGTTTCCATGCTCACTCCATTGAGGAGAGGAACCAGTGGAGGGCTCTTGTGAACCTTCTGGTTCCGTGAAGTGCTGGAAAATTCTTGGTTAGCTGCATAACTGACGGCTTCTCAAGAACAGTTCAACTCCATGGAGTTGATTATGGACGATTCCGTAATTCCATCATGTAATATGGCTCAAAGCTATCACCCAGAATACGCTTATAGGATTTTACAAAATTTCTAGAAGGACTTGTAAGCAGATGTTACATTACTCGTGTTCTAGTGACGAAATACCAACATTGGCTATGGGTCGGTTCCGAATATTTTTCCGTATGTCGGGCGGGCCACTTGTCATCATGGCATGGCGCGTCCTCAGGTGGTGGATGGAGACTGCTTCCAGATATGGAGGGTAGCTACTAATATGTTGAGTAAGCAGTAGCGAACAGCCGTCAAGGGGTGGTAATCTAGCTTGGGGGTTGAGCGTGGAGCCAACAGTTCCTCACATGAAGAGAGTCAGTTTGTTGCCAATTATTCTACAGGATTTCGGACACGGGGGATCTTGTGAACACGGTGATGAACCTTCGGGTTTCGTAAAGGGCGGGAACTGCTTCGAATAATTGAGCGGCTATTTGTACAGTTTATGTAATTGTATTTGTGTTTGTACTGGTTGTTTAGGGAAGCAATAATCACAGAGTTAGTTGTTTAATTTTCGATAAACTTCCTTATTAGCTTCAATGGTGCCTGTTTCCTCTTCTGCTTTTACTGACAGTTTATTCCCACTTTTAATTAAACGCCCCCTCTGTATTGACATATGAATCTCTAACATATATATGATGATACTGAATTGAAGACGGTTCTATTCCACACAAATTTTAAACTTTGTCAGAAAAATTAACCAGAAAAAAAATGCCAGTAATTTATATGAAAAATCTCCCGATTAGAACGAAACATGCTTCCAAAAAAATAAATTACACAAATTGTATGAAGGTTAATAGTTAAGCACTATACCATGAAGACGTATCAGGGAGTGGAGGTATAACTCCACATTTCTTGACCTCGGCACTAGATAGAGGTTAGTAATTAAAGAGGCCTCGTAATGATCAATAATGCTAAAGTAATACACATCGACGCATTTGCATTGGTTTTCTATGGAGCCAAGCACTGAACACGTGGCCAGCTGAAAGCTAGACGCAGAGGACGCAGAAGTGCAGACACTTGTGTCGCAGGCAAGTGCTACTGCACTTTGTAGGTTGAACACAATGAAACATGCTTACGTCTGGCGTATTCACTAATTGCTACGTGCCTTTTGTGCTTTCCGGGCCAGCACTGGGGGAAATTAAGGGCCTTAGAGCCATCTGCATTTAGAGTCAGATAAAAAGTTGAACCAACATATTAATCCGAAGCTAGGGTTCGAATCTTGGTTTGAATATATGGGAGTCAAGCATTGATATGTGTGGATTGGAAACTGATTCATTGTCTGATATTAGTCCTAGTGTCGGCTAACATGAATATATCACAAGCGCAGTTTCCAAATAGATTATATATATATATATATACACGTGTATATAGATATGGTTTATAACTGATTACAGAAGCTATGCAGTAAACCTTCGCGAAGCCGGTTAAAGTTAATCCGGATCAAAATATTAAAAATTTTGTTTACAGTTGAGTGCACGTGGGATTTAGGAGAAAGAGGACTTTCAGACTGTGCTGAGGGCAGCTGGAGAGACTGAAACCGCGCAAGCAAATATCCAAGATTGGCTTCAGCTGGATGAAGGAGACCCTGGATTTCAGCTTCTGACAGAGGAAGAAATTGCTGCAGTGATATTTTTTATTTATTTTCATCAGCACTACCTACATTATTACATTTTTCATTTATTTGTTTTATAAGTTTCTTTTTGTGTTTTAGGACTATCTGATACTTCATTAATCCAGATTACCGCTTAATCCGGATGCCCTCCCCCAATTAATCCGAAGAAGCGATGGTTTAGTGTATAATCTAATTAAAGATAGTTAAATAACCAAAGAAGAATGACTGTGCGTTATGCATACAGATCATGGGTAGTAGCTGAGAACAGAACCAATAGATGGAAGCAGTAAACAGGCGTGAGATTATCTGTGCTTTACAGAGGGCCGGTGGCCTTTGCCTAGGCCTTTTGTATATACGTCGTTTTTTTAAATAAAAAAAATATGTACTTCAATCGGTATTGCAGTCTTCAACTCTATTGAAGGAAAGTTACATCGCAATTATCATCAATCTAAAATGTCCTCTCTGTAGACCTAGTAGTAGATGTATGGTTTCAAATTATGACAATATTCGAAGATTTTGTGGATAGGTTCTACTGTATATTGTGGCGTGTACAGCTGTTCTTATGCAATAGGCGAATAAACAAAGGTGTTGTGTAACCCGTTTCTAGGCAACGGTTCGGCAAACACGTTCTCGCGGCAACGAATTCACACACAACAATACAATTACTGTTGAAAGCTGTTTTTCTGTTCGGTCCCTGCAAGGAAGACAACTGGGACAACCCAGTAAGTTGAAAGTCAGCCTGTGAAGAAAAGAGGCAGGTGTCAGTTGACAGAGAGTTAGCTGGAAGTCCAGCCTTTAGATATTTCGAAATAACCACAGGAAGTTTCATACTGCTACGAATTGGACCCATATCAATATCGGATGTTTTTCTCGATATCGAATAGTGTTACCTATATTGAATGGCATCTCGTATTTTGGTCACTAAACATTTAAGTTAGAATATAAGACCATATTGCAGCATCCCGTGTGTCACTGGTTTCATTAACGTGACTATTTTTCAAGAAGGCGTTTACCTAAGCAGTTTAATTGTCCGTGCCAATAGCACTGGTGAAACATTAAGTTTGAAATGTATCTTAAACCTCATGTATATATTTCAATCAGCCCATAAATACCGTATACATAATAACAGTGATTCCGAAATTAGATAAATGTTAATTTCAATTATAATGAAATTTGATTAAATTTGGTATAATGAAACGTTAAAAAAGTTCCGAGAGAATTACGCTTTAATCGATGTAGGTCCGACACAAAAACTGAGGCTGCAGGTTCTTCGGAAACGTCGGTACAAGACCGCACCATAACCTTAGGATCTTGTTATTGTTCAGACGTCCTTGCAGGAGCTAAATTGCAATAAGGCTTCGTACGGCAAGAAAATCGAGAATAGTAAACTTTACCTTCAGTAAGTACGTAATGTTTGAGACACATCATTGGTTTGAGATTATGGTGGAGTGGACAACAAACGTGCATCCTTCAGGAAAATTAGGTCATGGTATGTTTGTAAAAGTGACTTCTGAAAACAAGATTTAAAATGGACACAGATACAAAATAATCAGTTCAAGGAGAATTAATATCGCTTTTGTAACGACTTCAGTTCTTTTACTTGGCGAACATTCGATTCCAGGAAGCAGCATGGCATTTCCTGTCCACAGCACCCAGACTAGCTCTAGTAACCACCCTTCCTTCTTCCCTAAGCGGCCGGAGCGTGAAACTGACCACTCACCTTAGTCTAGTGCCGATGTTAAGAAAGTGTGCTGCTATACCTCCACTCCCCCATACGTTCTCATAGCGTAGTGTTCAGTCAAGCACATGGACTTCTTTACCTTCACAGTTTACAATTCTCCAAGTTATTTGTATTTCATCTCATATACGAGTAGACTGCATCAAGTTCCTGGCTAACCTAACAACACAAACGCCACTGCGTCAACACTACTACCACTAAAAAACAAACTCCGTGGTTTTAGTCCACAAGAGAACTACACCGACCGAGCGCCCGCCGCATGTCGGCGAATTTAGTGCCAACTTTAGCGGATAGAGGCTGTTGCGTGGTCAGCGAAACGAATCCCCACTGCCGTTAATTTTGGTTTTCTAGACCGGAGCCGATATTTCCTTGAAATAGCTCATCAATTATCATCACGAGGCTGAGTGGACCCCGTTCCAGACCCACTACTTCTCAGAAAATCTGGTAGCGCCGGGAATCGAACCCAGACCTCTGGATCTCTGCCAAGAACTCTGACCACTGGACGACAGAGGCGGTCACACTACTACCAATGCATGGTGCAGCGCCATTAGCATGTATGCAACAGACTCCTTAATGTGGTGAGAAACGTGACTCATATTTCGCCTTATGTGTTTTGGGCTGCAGAACGCTTTCATACCATAAAGCCAAACTCAATTTATACGGTAAAGGTAAAGTTACCACTGAGCTTAATTAATTAAGCACCACGCCATGAAGACGCTTTAACCTCAGCACTATAGAGAAGTGAGTCGTCACCTTCACGCTCCTGCCTCTTGACCCCCGAGAGAAAACTCCCGGTACCCGTTGTGTAGGGGGTTGAGTGGACCCCAGAGCCTCTGCCGGGAATCTGTCGTCCAGACTGTAGCCCAGTCACTATGTTGACTGAGCTACCCCGGCTCACCATTTTTATATGGCATAAATAAGGCTCTACAACCCGAATTATGGCCGTGTAACAATTGAATTTGGGTGCTGGGATGGCCGGGTGGAGAGGCGGTTGGCGATAGTTTTATACAAAACACGAAATTTACGATGGATTACAGGTATGAAGTCTCAGCTATTCTAAGTTTTTTTGTAACACGGTTTAATTTGTTTTACGAAGAAAATGTTAGAACAAAGTGTAATTTTGTTCCGGCAAGAATATACATGTATTCCTACAACTGCCTAATTCAAGGTACAGTGTCATACTAGTATAACCGTTACATCTGATGGACAGGAAATCCTGTTACCAAAAGTTAATTCAGATTAGATTACGCGTTGACAATGCCTTTAAACCAGTGGGGTTAAGTACAAATACGTGGGCCACGCCATAGCTCAAGCGGTTAGTCGCTGGCTTCCCACCGCGGCGGCCCGGGTTCGATCCCGGGGTCTGGTCAAGTGGGATTTGTGGTGGACAAAGTGGCGGTGGAGCAGGTTTTCTCCGAGTACTTTGGTTTCCCCTGCCAATCTTCATTCCACCAATTGCTCCACAATCACCCTCACCTATCATCTGGGGCTGGTACCGCAGTACAAGGGACTTAGTCCCACGCCACTAGCAGTAAAAAAAAAAGTACAAATACAGTATAACCTTCGCGGTTAAATAAACCAGGAGGCAAAGCAAGTAAAACGGGGTTACGATGCCCGGACGCAACGGAAAGGGAAGGCGACTGCTGTCAGTATAGCTGGCGAGCGATGGGCTTACCTGTGTGAAACTGGCCGGCCGGCGTGTGTGGTCTGCCGTCACTTCTGTCCTGTGTGGAAGTGCCGACTCTTCTCGGCCGATACAGAAGCAAGGTCGGTTGGTTTAGTGCAGAATGCACGCCGAGGAGACATCATTGCAATCTAGTACCCATCTGTCCTCGTTCCCCGGATGTCATTAGATCGCAGCAAGGAGCTCTGTTGTCGGAAACCTTCCTTCCCACGGCTCGAGGACTCGTTATGGTGGCCATAGCACAAGCTGCATCTCCCCCTCTACCCACTTTTTTAAAAAACCGGTAACAGTCATTGGTCTGGTGTGAGCGTAGATCGCTGCTGGGGGGAGCCTGACAGGGGGGCTGCATCATCAGCCTGAGGGGAGGAGGGAAGCGAAGCACATAGACCTCCTGGGGCGACGTCGTAACGCCGCCCGTTGACAACAGGTGGCCCTGCTGTGGGATCGTAAGACCGACCGCAGGTGGTTAACTGGTTAACCAGGTTCACGCTTAACGCAACGCCAACACCGGAGATCACTTTCCGCAAGAGATTAGTCGGTTTTTGTTAACCCCGGATAAAAACTTCACAATGTTCTGTTTACTGACTCCATGGAGAAGCCGCCAGTCGCTCAGCTACTCAAGGATTTCTCGACATTTTGTGGAACCCGAAGTTTCATTACCGTGTTCACAATATCCCTCCACTGGTCCCTATCCTGAGCAAGATCTGTAGTCAAAACCAGTTCTAATATTATCCACCCACCTACGTTTTGGTCTTCCTAGTAGGCTCTTTCCTTCTGGCCTTCCCACCAATATCCTACATGCATTCTTCTTCTCCCCATTCGTGCTACATGCCCTGCTCATCTCATTCTCCTTGACTCGATCATTTTAATTATACTTGGCGAAGAGGACAAGTTATGAAGCTCCTTATTATGCATATAATAGGATGGTAGTATTTTATTTTTTTACTGCCATGTGGGCTTAGAAAATTCCAAATACATTCTGGCAACTGGGTAGCTCAGTCTGTATAGTGACTGCGTGATGGAAACGATGGCCGGAGAATCGGAGTTCGATTCCCGTAAGGAACCGATATTTTACTTCTCGCAACTGTCTGGCTCTGAGGTCCACCAAATTTTCTGTCCAGTGAGTACCGCGGGACCTTTCCCATGACATAAGCCGGCCGGAGCATGAACTACTCACCTCCGTCTACTGCCAGAAGTTCAAAACCTTCCACTCTCCTGCACGCAATTCCTAGCGCGGTGCTCAAATAAGCACAAGGTATCTTCTAAAGTTACACTAGAATTTACCAGGGGAATTTCATTTTTGCTGGTCTCAATCAAACCGACCCGTTACACTAAACTCAAACAGTACTTTCACAATTTTCCTCACAAAGAAGCTCCTCATACGAAGTACTGGCACACAGTTATCATTATGATTCAGAAGTCTTATGTACGTTTCTCCACCGAAAAATATTTAACAAAATTCAAGGGAAAATAATTTCTTACTCTTCAGGACTTGTCTCAGCATCTCCCTCCAAGTGTCGGCCACTCTCTTGTCTAATATGAGAGCACCCTGAACAAGGGCGGGGTGGGGTGCTCTTCTCTTTTATTAAAAGACAAATGTGACGATAATATTAGAGTGGATCCTAAGGAAATCGTAAGGTAAAAGTTAAAGTTATCTCTTTGCTTAACTAACTAAGCACTACGCCACGAAGGCGTATGGAGAGTGGACGTATAGATCCACATCTTCTTCACCTCGGCACTAGTTGGAGGTGAGTGGTCATTTTTACGCCCCGGCCGCTTTATCCCCGGGGAAAGAGCCCCCGGTTCCCATCGGATAGGAGATTCGGTGGACCCCAGAGCCGGTGTGGTCGACGTGGAGAAGAGAAATATCTTAACCCTAGCGGAACTCGAACTCTGAACCCTCTGTCGTCCAGCCCGTAGCCAGTCGCTATACCAAGTAAGCTATCCCGGCTCCTCCTAAGGTAATCGTAGCTTTAGTATTAAAGAATGGAATGAATTGGCTCAGGACAGAGTTCAGTAGATGTTGCGCCTTCGGATTCGACTATGAGAGTTACAGTATTTCTGCTATGGACGGGACCGACCTTGTACCTTCAGAAACCTACTACCCAGGAACCATTGGTACATAACCACAAGTGACATACGTGAGGGAACTCGAGATAATCCGGGGTTTTTGATGTTCGGGATTCCGATCAAACAGCGTCCCTTCTTCGGAATAGTTACGTCAGACTTATTTTGTGCATGCGGGTTCTTCTTCGAGAGGGAAAACCCGATGTATATTTACCCGTAACCTACAGAAGCAGTTCCAATACTGTCTACAATTTAAGACTGAAACAAAAAGAAATAGCACATACATTTTATCTGAGAAATGTATCCACTTTTTTGTATTACTAATCTCTGACTGCATATACGTGTATGCACGGACGAATCCAATAGATCCACATACACGTATACTGAACATAAGGTTAAGTCCATGTACTGTGAGATCCAGTGGAGGTCACGCCTTGAGCTGGCAATCTTACGGAAGGAAAGACTTGTGTACGTATGTCTGAATTTCCCACCGGCGTATGAATGTCAGGATATCAAAAACCGAAGACAATAACTTTCTAATGAGGGCCGCGCCATAGCTCAAGCGGTTAGTCGCTGGTTTCCCACCGCGGCGGCCCGGGTTCGATCCCGGGTCTGGTCAAGTGGGATTTGTAGTGAACAAAGTGGCGCTGGGGCAGGTTTTCTCCGAGTATTTTGGTTTCCCCTGCCAATCTTCATTCCACCAATTGCTCCACAATCACCCTAACCTATCATCTGGGGCTGGTACAATAGGACAAAAGTGGCCGCAGTACAAGGGAGTTAGTCCCACCCCACTAGCAATAAAAAGAAAACTTTCTAATGACGACGTACCCTCGTTCTTTAGTAGAAGCATTATACAGTATTTATAGCTAGACTCCAATGCAATATCCGCTGTAGGTCTCAATCTAGTCAGAAGCCAACCAGGGCTCGACCCGAAGACAACACAAATCGGTCGAAGGAGAGGCCGGAATACGTCCAGTCTCGAACATCACTTCGCCGTACTACAGCGGCAACCTCTCTGCCACAGCTGTAAGGCGAGTTGTCAGGTTTCAAGGCGGTCGTATTGCCTTCAAACTTCTTTTCATTAACGAATCTGTAGATTTGGGACATGTATAATGCTACTTTAAATGCTGATCCTTCGTGATGCGTTACCTGCCGTTAAAATATGTAGTATCATATCATCGACTGCGTATTTCAAGTGCTGATAAGAAGTTAAAAGGCAGTCAATATCATTAATTTACGAACTTGTTATAGCAGGGTACACATGTATCACAAATAATAGAAAAATGCACATTCAGGAGCTCTTTATTCAGAAACAAAATGCTTCACAAGTTCGAGCCTACAGAACAAGAGCAGATGACACAGGGTACGAATCTTGTTCTAGACAAAGGGTCTATAAACTAAGGCCCGCGGGCCAAATGCGGCCCGCGATGATTTTATCCGGCCCGCGAAAGAATTGTGCACAAATGCGCAAATTGAACTAATTTGCCAATGAGTACTGGTAAGAAAAATACTTGTTCATAGATTTCAAATTAAAATTGTGCTTAAAATATACTGATATTCCATATTATGTTAATATTAATATTATTCACAATTTTACTAATTCTGGACCGTATACTGCGCGGTATTTCTTCGTACTTGTTCGGCCTCGATCGGCAGTGTCACTTCGTGGCAATGTAGGTAGCGCGAGCAGTTCGTTACTAGCCGTCTTGTGCACAAGACTTCTTGCAGTGGTGCAGTGTAATTGTAACAGATCATCATCACCGCCGGTGTCGTACTTATTACCATTTTTGTATTAAAGGAAACTTATGCCCAGTTTTGCTCAAAGCAAAATTGATACTTCTGGAAAGCCAAGTGAAAAACTGTAACTTTGTTCATATGCTATACTGTGCAGAGTTGCATAAAAAGGGTGAAGCTGAATTTCCTTCCTCGTTTGCAAATTTAGTCATTTCAGATTTGAAAGAACAATTTCGGAAGCGATTTGCTGATTTGGATTCCAGTGCTCAGGAAATTAGATTGTTTCAAAATCCGTTTGACTGTGATGCTGCAGATGTCCCAAGTCAAATTCAAATGGAAATTATTGAACTTCAGGAAAATTATCATATTAAAGACAAATACAAGGAAGGAAATTTGATCGAATTTTATAAATTTCTGAACTCTGAGCAATTTCCAAATTTAAAGAAATTTGCTTGTAAATTTATCTCCATTTTTGGGACGACATATCTGTGTGAACAAACTTTTTCCCAGATGAAGTACATCAAGTCGAAATACAGGGCAAATTTATTCGATGAACATTTAAAGCCGCTACTTGTGATTAGCGTTTCAAAATTTGAACCTCAATTTAATCAGACTTAAAAATGCAAAAAGAGTTCCATCATTCACATTAGTTGTTTTATTATATTTTGTGATGAGAATATGAGTATTTGCTGCTACTGTCTGTTGTCATTAATATACGATAATTTATTCTCACGTACTTTGTATTTAGTTTATGAAATTCTGTGCTTTCAATAAAACTCTTATACCTAGAGTTATTAATTTCTCATTTTGTCCGGCCCGTTGAAAGTGCTGAATTACTTAATGTGGCCCGCGGTTCGAAAAGTTTGGAGACCCCTCTTCTAGACTGTATTCTTTTTCCTTTCTTTTTGGAAAACTTTGCTTTGTTAATTAAGTACTTATGGAACTACAGGAAAAAAAAGCATACGTACATCATGAGGTGTCTAGACTTAATTTGGAGAAATATGCAGTTAAATAAATTACATTAAACTGTACTTAAAATATGGACCTATTTTGCTACCGAATGCCAGTTTATATTTATGAAGCCGTCAATTCAAGTCACACTCTTGATCAGCCTACGAGAACTGGAATTGCCCGCAAGGGCATATTGCAGTTACGTATGACATGCCAAAACTGGAAACCCTACTAACTGTTTTATTCTCTGCCACGTCACAAATTGACCCTTACACCGAATTCATTCATCCTGATTTATTCCTCCTACTGTACTTATCCAACCTATTTATCAATTCTGTTTCACCTATTCCCAATCCAGTCTTCACTCTCATACTCTCACCTCTCGCTCTTGCCAAGTTTATGTCCACTACTCCCAATCTCTGTCAGTACACTACACCCCTTCCTCTGGCCTGCCCTGTCTCCTTGTAACTATCCCTCGCCACTTTAGTCCTTACCTGGCATGTTGGTCAATCCAGCCTCCTCACTGTCACCCTCACCCCTGGCTAACCTGCTATTCTCCCTCTCTCGCCAGCCCTACCATTCCAACCCTCCCTTACCCCATCTTGAAAATCCTCTGCGTTAATACTCAGTTCTCCCATAACCATCCATCCACTCCCTGTACCCAACATCACTCTCCCACTCCCACCCTGTCTCACCTCCACCATACTCACCACTCCCACTCCACCTCACCTCCACCATACTCACCACTCCCACTCCACCTCACCTCCACCATACTCCCTCACCCTGCCTCTCCTCCGCCAACCTCCCCCACACTGTACTCCCATTCCGGGTTGGGATAGGGGAACGGAAAGAATAGGGGTGGAGAAATTGGATGGGAGCACGGAATTGGAGAGTAAGTAGAATGAAAGGGAAGGTAAGAGGATAACTAGGGTGAGGTACACATAGCAGAGGAGAGGGAGGCAGAGAAATGGAAGAGTACTGCAAGACGTGAGATACGTACTAGAGGATGTGAATTCCCCTGTGAGAGGCCGGAAACACAAGTCAAGAGGGTGAAAGGAAGGGGTATGAGAGGGGTAAGCCACGAATTGGGGGAAGGTAGGATTGGGTTTAAGAGTAAGTGATGACAGGAGAGAGGGGCAATACAAGAGATATTAAGTGGGCGTAAGAATCGAAACGACAAAGATGGGGGGGAGTGCATTTGTGTGACTAGCAAATTACAAGGGAAGGGGGGGTACTAGAAACTGTATGAGCAAACTGGTGCCGCAGTGGGAGAGAGTGGCTGAGGGTGAGGGGGCGCGACAGCAGAAGTTGCAGTTACTGTGAGTGGGCGACAGTAAACCTGAGAATGATGTGTAAGGCTATGGGGTGAGCAAGAGCACAGGGGTTGGAGGAAGGAGCGCGGGAGTACAATAAGGGCAATATGAAAGCCGACAAAGTAACGGAGCTATGAGATGGAGAAGGCATAGGCGCTGAGGAGTGAATGAGATTTTCTAGAAAAATGGACTGAAGGAGTGACAGGGGAAGCGAATGGAAAGGCGGGAGGGTGACAGATTCAGATGTGGAGTCATGGGGAACAACTGAATGAATAATAAATTACAGGGGTGGGGGAGGTGTTGAGGGGATGGGGGTGCTAGTGACACAGACTGACAGGGGACTCAGTAAGCATGTTGGAATGGGAGAGAGTTAGAGAGAGTGAAGATAAAGAGAGACAGAGTGGGCTGGGTTGAATGAAGCAGAGAGACACGGTAGAGATGGTTAGGGTGATAGTAAGATATGACTGAGAAAAATGAAAGAGGAAAGGACAGAAAGTGAAAGAAAATTTGTAGCTAAGGAGGCAGAGAATTAGAGAAGTGTGTGTTGGGGAGAGATGATAGTGGGAGAAAGTGAGTGAGAGTGTGTGAGGGAGGAAGAATAAATGCGGGATGAGGCAGAATGAAATGAAAATGAGAAGTGCCAAATGGCTGCAGTGCAGGAAACCAGGAGAAATGTCTGATGAGATGAAGTTAGTGAGAAAGCGGATGAGGAACACCACTCACTCTGTCATACAGAGATACTGAGTGGAAAAGACAGTGTAAAGTGGGCACTTGTCAAGACTGATTGCTAAATGAGAACGCGATGGAAGACAACACAAAGGCTACAAGAGAGTTAGCAAGTGACAATGAGGTAAAAAGTAAAGCTAACCCTGGATTTAGCGGCCTCCGTAGTCTAGAGGTAACGTTCCCACCTCATGACTCGTAGTACGCGGGTTCAAATACCCGGCGGAGGTCGTCGAATTTTTAAGGGCGGAAAATTTCAGGGAACAAGTCATCCGGTAGGGACTTTAAGCCGTGGGTCCCGTGTCGTAGCTTTACGGCACGTAAAAGATCCTCATACCTCCAAAGGAGGTCACTGAGCCAAAATTGCGGACGTTTCCCGCCCAACAGCAGTCACTAATACCTCCGGTAGATGGGGGAAGCATTATAGATACTTCTCAGCCAGTAGAGAGCCGGTCTCGCTGGCTGGGCGGAACTGATGGTAAGCACCAGTACCGGTAGGATATAGAGACTGGTAGAAATCACAGAGGGAAGCACAATAGATCAAACTGGTCGCGGTGCATGGGGAAACCCACCCTCTCTAAATAACTAACTAACCCTGGATTTAATTAATTAAGCACCATGTCATGAAGGTGTATGGATGAGTGGATGTATAGATCCACGTTTTCTTGACCTCACCTCTAGATGGAAGTGAATGGTCAGCTTCATGCCCCTGCTACTTTAACCCCCCTGGGAAACAGTCCCCAGTACCAATTATATAGGAGGGTTGGTGGGCCCCAGAACTAGTCTGGATATTATGAAAACAAAAATCTCTTGCCTCTGACAGGAATCAAACCCTGATTCCTCCATCATTCAACCTGTAGCCTAGCCACCATACTGACTGGGCTGTCCAGCTCAAGGAGGAAGGAAGTGTGTGAGTCTATGAGTCAGAGAAAACCAAAATGTGTGCATGTGTGTGAGACAGGGGGGTGTGTACAGACAGAAGAGAGAGAGAGAGAAGACACAGGAGATATGGAAGGACAAAAGGACAGAATACATTAGGTTGCACAGAATAACATGGAATAGTAGGGTCAATCACATGCAGGTACAAAGCATGTAAAATACATAGGCAACTTCCACACATAAGCGACACAAATTTTTTGGTTACATGTAAAGATTACAATGTTGTGTATATATACAGAATGCCCCAGGGAGAAAGGTCAATATTCTAGGTCATAATATCAGTCATTCGAAGCAAAACATGTATATGTACACGTGTCCCATTCCAAACAGTTTCTGAGATAGAGCTGTTTCACTGTACAGTTCCAAAATTGTTGATAAGAAAGAGATATCACGTACTGTTTCTAACACCAGTATTTACTGTTCAAGTGACAAAGTTGGTACAGTTCACCTAGTATAATACAATTTTGAAAATTCCACCATCAACATCAATGCACTTTGCAACTCGTGTGAGGACATGGCGTGTTGCTCGTCGGTACAGTGTACTGTACAGTGAAATAGTTCTATTTTGGTGCAACTCGTGTGAGGACATGGCATGTTGCTCGTCTGTACAGTGTACACTGTACTGTAGAGTGAAATTACTATATATTGGAAGCCATTCAGATTAAGATACATGTACACATACATTTTTTTGTTTAGAATTACTGATAGTATGGCCTCCCAGAATACTGACCTTCCCTCCTGGGACACCCTGTATAGACAACTAAAATTTCTTACAAAACAAAAACTTGCTTTATACCTTTACACAAAACAGAATATTTTATGTATACATAACTTATTTCTTCCTATATGGGAGAGGTGCATCCATTATCTACAGAAGTCTGATTCCTTTCAGCACACAAATTTTGATGGGTCAGTTACTGATACAAAGTGCAAAAAAATATTTTAAGAAGTTGCAACTCACTTCTCTTGTTACTTTACAGAATGACATGCCAAAATTGCCTGAGCCAACGTGCTGAGATGTCTCACACTGGATTACTACCATAAACAGCAAGTGCCAATACCAACTTTTACATACAAGTATACAATATAAAATATATCTGTTGTTAACACACAACAAATATAATATGAACATTACACATTATTAGTCTTGTAGGCAAGGGTGAAGCTGCCCTCATTAACTGCAAGACACGGTACCATTTGGGTAACTTAAATACATGTTCACTTGAACTTTCAGGCTCTATGCTGGACTCAGTCCAACATTTTGAAAATAAAATTCCAGTTCAATGTGGGGCTCACAGTGCCATGTTCAACTACTATACAAACAAAATTAACTGAATCTGGCCCTAGTGATGTATCATGTGTTCAAACAAACTGCCTTGAAAGGGAGCAAAAGTTCAAACTCTGGTCTTCTGGGCTGTAACACCACAACCTCATAGGTGAGTACTAACACTGCGGAGGAACATGTACCATGCATATTTGTGGTTCAAGCAAGTAAGGTAAGTGGGGAGGGGGGGGGTCAATAGTAACATGATCTCTCAGAATCACAAAAGGGGACAAGGAAATACAAGGCCCTGTCCCAGCCAATAGGAATGATGAACCAGAACTCTGGGACACAGTTTTGTTTCGCTGTTCCTACTGGCCCAGACAGGTCACAACAGCACCATCTGAACACCCTCATGCCCCACATTCAGAAACTTTACATTGTAGTCCAATATACTGACTGAATCCAGCAATTTCAAAACTAAAACAAGATACATTCTACCTAATGTGTTCTCATATATTAAAATAAATTACTCATAATGGATTAACATACAATGTTACAAATTCCAAACACTGAGATGCTAATTTCCATACTCCCTTCACTAAAGTAATCATGCTTGTAAAAATCTGAAGGCGCAGTGCTACCTTCTCAAATGTAATGCCATGTAGCCTGGTAGAAATTTCTGAAAAAGCTTTGCTTGCTATGACCTACTCTGACCCTGAAGATAAAGGCAGGCTGTTCTTCTGAAATGTCGCTGAACTTTCAACGGTATACGGTATACGGCGGTATATCCCAGAGGGCAGCAGTCTTCATGCCATCGCTGCGAGCGACTCAGTCCAACAACATTACAGCAAACACACGCAATACAAGAAGACTGTGATTGCTACTGTAAAAGTATCGATTATCATTGGTCATGGAAAGCCTGAACACAGGCAGTGGGAGGTTACATCAGGCTGCCCTACACTGTACACCTCCACTTTGCCAACACCAATAACAATTGGTGGGAGTGAGAAGGGCACTCAGAGGGAAGTAGTTGCTCACCAGACAAGCCAGTCTTTCTTTGACCTGAGTGTGGGCTCCAAGTCACTCCCTTAGATAGCTATGGCTGTTTTGGAGGTGACTGGAAGAAAGTTTAATTTGTTATTCTCCCCTGCCTACCTCATCTTATCCACTTGAACAACAATTCTGAAGTGTCATTAAAGGGCTAATCAGGGATGGCAGTGGGGGAACTAGGAATCTGGGCCCTTCTTGAGTTTTCGGGGTGGGGTGGGGGACAAAACTGAAGAAAACAAAGAAATATGCCAAATAACAATAAAATTATTTAAAAATTATTCTTCAATCCTGAATATAAGTGATCACTAAAAACAGTATTAAACAGCTTAAAGGTAGTTCAAGTCAAGGAGGATGGAGTGGGCAAGGCATGTAGCATGAATGGGGGAGCCGAGGAATGCATATAGGATACTGGTGGGGAAGCCAGAAGGAAAGAGACCACTGGGAAGACCAAGGCGTAGGTGGGTGGACAATATTAGAATGGATCTTAGAGAGATAGGATGGAATGGTATGGATTGGATTGATCTGGCTCAGGATAGGTCTCTTTGGTTCTATAAAATGTTGGGAAATTCTTGAGTAGCTGCAGAATTGGCGGCTCCCCCAGAAGGGCTCAACTTCCATGAGTAAGTAAGTAAAGATAAATTTGTAGACAAATTTCAACCTCTCCTCCCTCCAAAAAAAAAATCCTGGTTGTGTCCATGGGGCTAATCTAAGTATACCCTACTCTAAGTGTGGAAGTATTGTAGTGTCTACGGAAGCAGATATAGAAGTCCATGTGATTCTCATAAGCAGCACACCAAAGAGTCAGTTTCATATAATACCTCATGGTGTAAAGAATATGGTTCCTATAATGAGAACAGTAGCACCATTTTAACCGTATTGTCTTTTTACTCTACTTACTATTCTTAACTCCTGAAACTGCTGTCTGTCTGTTTCGCAGGCTGTCAGTGTCCTGTGTGCATGTGAAAGAGACAGGAGGGGTCCTACCCTTCTCATCATCTGAACCAATTAACAACTTTTCATGAAATTTGATAATGTTATCATTCCTTTAGGAGCTGCAGCAACCCAAACTTTCTTAACTCCCTACAGTTATTAAAAAAAGCACCACAAGCACAAACTTCTGAAGTGGAAGTGACACTACTGCCACTAATTATATGGTCATAAGATCGACGTACAGTAACAAAGCTTCAGACTCCGTTAAGATATTTCTAAAATGCAAAACTACAACACAGGTGCCATGAAAACTGGCAGCCATTGGAGAGAGGGACATGCAATTCTGTGCAAACATGGGCAGATAAGCAATCTGACAAATTACAGGCGAAATACTGTTTATGAGCCGACAGTCACAAATTGAGTGATGGTGGGAAATATGGGAATTGCATCTGACAAATTAAACATAAAATCTGTTAACTGGGAACTTCCCCTTCATCCCCCCCAAAAAAAACAATAACAACAATGTCTAGCATATCCTTACATATATACACATATACAGTTTTGCAACTGTGAGTGAAAGCTCTTAATTTACAATTTTGAGTTACCATAGCAACAAACTGTGAAGCATTAACATGCTTCAAGACCATAAATTAAGTAGCAGACTAGCAAGCAGTCTTTTGTTTCAATGTATTGTGTCTATTCTGTGAGTGTTCATAACATTTCAATGCAGATATCTGGAACATGTCTTTCTTTCCTTTTCAAAACATGTTCTAGAAAATGCCAATGTACAGCTGCTTGCTCAGAATCTCTTCTTGAAACGATGAGAATTCCTCATCCATGTACTGCCTACTAAATATGTATTGTATTAATCACTACAACACAAAACTCTTCCAAGTTCTTTCTCCCGATGTTTTCTGTTTTCCTCAGCTTGTACACAGGACTATGCCACAACACTACTTTAAAATAGGCTATGGTTGCTTCCTTCTACATTCAAATCATCAAATGAAATCATTCTCCCAATATTCATTTGAGGATAACCTAACAGTTGATAAAATGTCATTAAAAACCAACAAACAAAGCAAATTCTGAGGACACAGCAACCAACAGATATCTGTTATATGTGAGCATGTGCTGGCTGCAAAGGCTGTTATCACAGAGGGGACTGGGGTCAGAGCTGTAATTACAAAATGTGCAGTACCAGACATAGCACTTTCACATACGCAATAAAAATAATCTCACTTACAGAACTCCACACTGAACAGCATTCATCTAGCCCTGGTTATCTGGCTGATTAAGAAATTTCCTCTTGTTATACAAACCAACAGCCCATCACCATCAACAGGAAAATCTGCTACTGGATCCTGTCCTGAATTAGTTCACTTTCCTCTGAACATAACAACAAAATAAAGAATACAATGTTACGCCGTGGTGACAGGGGGCGTGGAGGATTCCCCGCTGCCACCTTCTGTACTGCAGTCACAGGGGGTGGGCTAAGGAAACTGCTAAATTACTTCCTCTATCCTTGCTTCATTGGCTAGGGGCACACTGTTCACCGGGCTTGGCAGGAGGGCGCAGGTGCGAAATGTGGTAAGGGAGGAAATCACAACAACAGAAACCCACATTCTCACCCTATGCTACCCTATATTAGTATAAACAGTCAATATACAGTTATATACATTTTAGTAATATCACAATTAAAGAGCCGACTGGTGTCAGATTACACATTGCACTTTTCTTAAACGATTCTTGGACCTCATCTTAGCCTTCCTTTCACCCAGTTGTGGGTCGCTAGTCTCCTCTTCCTCCTATTCTACTCATCCACTATATATATATATCTTTACACATCCCTGCCGCTAGACACAGCCTCTGCAGTCTCTATATCACACATGTCTACCTCTGCATCACTCTGAGTCACTCTTACGCTCTGTACACTTGTTGTAACGTTCCTAACTCATGTCCCATTGGGGAAGTTACACTTTAATAATATCACAATTATTAAGCATGGCGATAAGAGTAGTGCCACTTACTTTGGGTTGAATCTGCAAACGGATGGCGTTGCCTGGTGTCTAGTAGGTGCCCCTTCCGGCATGGCCTTCGGCCGCAAACGAGCCAAAATTACTGTTTGAATAATCCCCATACTAATTTGCTCTCCGGGTTATATACCTTTATTCATGCTAACTCATTACTTTCCCGGGGGGTGTAAGTCCGCCTCCAATGACGTCTAGTTCCAAGTGGCTAGCTCAAGTTGGCTGGGATCCACAGGGGTGGATATGCCCCTTGTCTGCTAGACCATTTGGCTAACATTTTTAGCTGCAAACGTTCCCCCATCTTTCTCAAGCGTAGATTCTGCAAAGTTAGCATTTCGAGGTACCTTCAATGTCATTCTGCTGACAAGACATCGACGCGTCAAAGGCTAACGTTCGTCTAACTCCATACGCAGAAATTCCGTGAAGTTTCTTAACCCTTCTTACATCCTCTTTCGTACGTCTTACAAGTATTTCCCAAAAGTAATTCTATTTAGGCAACATTTTTCCCTAAAATACAAAAAGTTAAATACTCCTTTAACATGTTACCGGGAGTTGGCCTTCAGGGCACAACATACAATTTAATGCATATATAAAAAATGTGTAATTTTTCTGCTACATACATCACACAAAATAATTTTTTACATTTTTTTTTTTTTAATTAACTGCGTATTTACAATCTGCTCTCTTATTGTGGAGCATTGAGTAAATCTGTTCGTGAGTGGCATGAGTGGAGCATTCATCCTCTGATGAATCTCCTATCAGTCCTGTAGATGGTTGATATTGTTTGCCATGTCTTCAGCGGTTTCATGGAGGTCAGTAGGCCATTGCCGTTTTAGTCTCCTTGGCACCTTTGGCGGAGTATTCAGGGCCGCTATGAGTTTGTTGCTATGTCCATCTAGTCGTGCGCTATATAGTCTCGACAGTCTGCGGATCTCGTCACTGATGAAAGGAGTTTGGAGGTCGTTGTGAAGAGTTAAGTTGGACACATACCAGGGTGCATCTGCGACTGCTCGTAGGATTTTTGACTGTATTCTCTGTATGATTTTTGTGTGTGAC
>NW_019743163.1:945201-967524 GCF_002891405.2 Cryptotermes secundus | reverse complement strand
TTGGTTTGCCGGGTTTGTGGATCATTATGATCTGCGCAAATTTCCATGTGGGCTGAAAGTACGACAGTCTGATCATAGCGATTTTTTTTTTTACATGAATTCAAAAAAGTGCACATATATTTTCACTCTTCACACTTTTCATCATGGTTTGACAAACCATACCTACAGGTCGAAGGCAATTCCGAAGAAGAAACTCATCAGTACACGGGAATAACTTCATGTATCAGGGGACCTCAAGTGCTATCACTTTCACATGATATCTGGCTCAAGGAGCATGATGCTGTATACAGCTTTAAAACATTGTCCAACTTTGATTTGTACATGGGACTTTGTCACGACACTGTGCAACCATGGCACACGGACATCAGAAACTGAAAAACTAAAATGACTGTAAACTTTATAGCATTAAGTTCTGTGGTGAATAGTTTTTAAGGTTACACATTATTTTCTTCTCATCCACAAATTAAAGTTACAGTCATTTTTAAAACCAAAGAACTTAACTTCACAAAGACATAAAGCCGACTCTTGTTTCATGGGTCTCACAACTTTTTACATCAACTTCCCTCCAACTGAAGCTGCACAACCTAATAAACTTCCATAAAGACAGCCCTCTCCTTGCAGCGGTGAATAAATCTTACAGTGAGGTTTATAACTTGTCAGGTTTCAGTATCCGATAAACTGAAAAGAGCATTGCCATCACTAAAGGAAAACATGCCGCTGAAACCAGTGAATAATCTTACCAACAGGCACAGTGAAAGCGTGCACAATTTTGCACATAACCACCCACCTCAAACACATGCAAACACACATATTCCTGAAGTTACATGATCCCGACTTGCATGAATTTCATGTTACTGTAATTTCACATTATGAATTCTTTTTTTAATTCAATTTAGTTAGTGAAGACCAAAAAGAAATTATCTGTGTAAAACAACAAAATTGGGATTTGGAATTCTTGTTGGATAGTCTTGTTACATCTTCAAGGAATAGTGGGAAATCAACTGCTCCATCTTTTATCATCCACCCCCCAAATTAAGAACTCTCCATAGTAGACAAAATGGCTAAATATTCTGTACAGATACCTTTCATGCCATGGATTCTAAAACTTCCTCCACATATGTGGATATCAGAGGCAGTCTTCAGGGTCTCTATTCAAAGCTGTTTGGTTATGAACATGATAATGTGTGCTTCACAGACTCTAAAAGAGTTCCAGGTCTCTATTTCTAAATATGAAACGGACCCCAGAAATTACAATCATCTTGAACTTGAGAATACTTGTGAGAGTACTTCTGGCATGGCCTCCTGTCTCCAAGTTACTCTAAGAGTGGTAAGGTTAAGGCAATGTTGAGTCAGAAGCATATCTGTCCCTGCAGTCAGATGTCCTGTTAGTGAACACAGGTTCTGTACCTTTCACAGTCAGTAGTTTTAGTACATCTTGCAAGCATGTTATGATAAACCGCAAATAAAGGGTTCAGGTGGCCAATTTTATCATTAAGACTCTTCTGTTTTGGACAGGTTTAAAAAAATTTCTGCAATATTTACAGAGTGATCTACCACTGACAGTTTCAACAGCTTACTTCCTGAATATTGCAAACTGTTAAGGTATCCATATTAGAAATTCCAAGATTCTGAAATTCTGATGAGGTTGAATTCCAATCTCAGAATATTCTTCATGCCATGTTGATTCCTGCATCAGTTATAAGTTAAAATCTGTCCATTCTCCAAAGTTTGAAATTATTCTGTAACTCAGAATGTACAGAAGCAGATTTCTGAAGAAGTCCATCATGGAGTACTGGAAAAATTAATTTGGCAAGTTCCTTTCCTTACTGACAACTAATTTTTTATTTAAATCTTGCACCAGGCAGTGAAGAGCTTCACAGTTTTTACTATATGCCTTAAAGAGGTAGTGTCACTACACAACCTGAATACTCAAGTTTGAGTACCATTCATATCAAAACTTTTTGAGTGTCAGCTTAGACAGATGAACAGGTTCACTGCAGAGTAGCAAGATCAAGTCTTTTCTCAATTATGATCTACAGAAATAATGTCAGATGTTTACACACATCTGGACTCTGGTTGCATCAGTGTCACATATGACATCTAACGCAAGGCATCCAAGTGACAGCTGTGGCTATGATGTCATGCTGGCTGATCAGGCCTACAGCAATCTCACTGGAGTGACAAATCAGTTTTAAGGAATCATGTGTGGCAGAGAAAAAATATAATACAGATTGTTCTGGGACCAAACCTTGAGCCTCTGCAAGAAGATATACCCACAACTCATGTTCAATTACAGGTGTGACATCCATGTTGTTAGTTCACATCCTACACCCTGCTTTAATGGGAGCAATAGCTTCTTAGCCAATTGTACGCACAATCAGAATCTTAGCAATAATGTGAGAACTAACTGAAGGGTCCAGGGCAAAAAAAAATGACTTTTGTTCTAACTGAAATTTAATTTTATATCACTTCATAGCAAAATTTTGGAATGTGTTGGTGGAACAACAGTGTGCAGCAAGTGGCTAGATGCAACGTTACAGGAAAATACAGCCTCACCATCGTGTGGTTGTAAATGAGCTCTTAAAACATGCTGATTTGTTAGATTCTAAAGGGTTCTAACGAAGGTGAATTGCTGGGTGTTTGGATTTTGTCCATCATCCGGTATTCTAAAAACTGGATTGAGGTTAGCTCTTTCTAAGGGACCCAATGGAGTAGGTGTGTCCCCCATCAACTGAGGGCACAAACAGATCCAGTTTCCAAAACACTGTGTTCCCTAGTTTTCAGAATACTGGACAACAGACAAAGTCCAAAAACCCGGTAATACTGAGTGCTGTCACATAGTTTTCAAACAGTCTGTTAAAGCAAGAATCACATCCTTTCTGTACTGGGCCCCTCTAAACCTTTCCTTACCCTTCTCTCCAGTAGGTTTCTGATGAAGAATTATACGTCACATCAGGTACAACAACAGCTGCTGGCATGGTCACCCCTTATACAGGAAATGTGAGAGAACTGAAATGTCATATCAACATTGGTATTTATGTCAACTTGCACAAGTATGTACGTGAGCAACAGACAGCCTCTAACCCAATGTTACAGTAACAGGATTCACCATCTAAAGTGAAACCCAACACAAATTCAAGGGTCTTTACACACACCTGAGATTGTAACCATGAAGTCCTCTGAAATGTAAGGAAGTATTAAACAGCAAATTCTCACATGCATATGAATGAATCTGTCACTGAGTATAAAATTTCAGCACTCAAGCTTCAAGGAATTGTTAAAAACAACACTCGACTCTATAAAATATGTCATATTTATAAAGAGGTTTACATATTACAAATCTGAACATGTAAGCACTGAATGACTCTTTAGAGGTATGTAACGATGGCTGATTCATCATGTCACAATTACGCTGAACACAACTGTAAACATACTACATATACCTCAATGCTCAAAATAACTCTGTGGAGTAACCTAAACACAATGAGGATAATGTCATTTTGGGTGAATACTGTGCGTCGTTCTGCCTGACGCTGCAATGAAGCTGCTTGCCAGGCACACTGATGCTTGTCACGTTTGTTACGCTGTTTGTTCAGTCAGCACACAGTCATACTGTGGGCAAACTGTTCAGTCAGCACACAGTCATACTGTGGGCAAACTGTTCAGTCAGCACACAGTCATACTGTGGGCAAACTGTTCAGTCAGCACACAGTCATACTGTGGGCAAACTGTTCAGTCAGCACACAGTCATACTGTGGACAAACTGTTCAGTCAGCACACAGTCATACTGTGGACAAACTGTTCAGTCAGCACACAGTCATACTGTGGACAAACTAACATTACACCACATGTACAAACTACAATGTAATGACGTGGCCTCAATCTGACAACTCAGGCTACACATGTCCCGTTTGTCAGTCATCTATGGGTCATGCCCCTTTTTGGCATTATAACACCATGAATGATATGTAGGCCAGTACCAACCTTCATATTTAGAGTAGACCAAATTACACGGCATTGCTTTCCAGAAAGATGGAATCGTGACATTTAGGTGAGTGAGAATTTTGCTGATGTTATGAAATCTGAGAGTTCATCAGGATATTTACAGATGTCCTTGACACCTCTGTACCCTATTCTGAATTCTTTTCATTTTGTTCCTAGGTACTGGCAAAGAATCTCCCTAAGTCTGGCACACAAGGCTGCGCCATAGCTCAAGCAGTTAGTCGCTGGCTTCCCACCGCGGCAGCCCGAATTCGATCCCGGGTCTGATCAAGTGGGATTTGTGGTGGACAAAGTGGCGCTGGGGCAGGTTTTCTCTGAGCACTTCGGTTCCCCTGCCAATCATTGCACCAACTGCTCCACAATCATCCTCACCTATCATCTGGGCCTGGTACAATTGGCCAGAAGTGGCCGCAGTACAAGGGACTTAGTCCCACCCCACTAGCAATAAAAAAAAAGTCTGACACATTGTAGTACTAAGTTTTGGGGTTGCTGGTGGCATGCCCAAACCACCCCACACTGACTGCCCAAGAAGGCCTATTCAGTGAATTCAGAGATTCTCCATATCTTTATCTGTTTGTAGCAATGACCAATTTCACATATCAAACCTATATCAAAATAAAATAAAATCATACTGTCTGACCCATGCATGCTTTTAATGTTTCCCACAACAAAAACAGTAAAATACCTTAAAACGTAATTTAATTTTATTCATTACATAAGTTCTGTTATTCTGAAAATGTGCAAGAAATATGGACAACCGAATTAATTGTAAATGCAGAATTTCCATGAATGAGATACAACTTTTTATAACAAATGAGAGTCAGTCTTACAAAGACGACCTAACCTGAATGTACTATTATACTATGTACCCAAAACAGTATTTATTCACAAAGCCTCACAACTTCTTAAACAACCTTTATATTATGTTGTATTTTAGCGTCCTGTTGCACTGATTTTCGTCCATGATATGTATGCAGTGTCCGTCTTTTAGTGCACTCAATTTCACCTGTTATTTCACAACGTGTTTCGGCACTATAGTGCCATCATCAGGTGCTCCATTTACGTTAATCTATTTCATTGCTTGCCATTATGTCAGTGTAAAATTTAAAAAGTATTTAAAAATGTTCGTCAATTATAATAAATATTTATATACTAAAAACTTGTTAAGATTATTTATCTTATCTGTCCCAATATGGCAAGCAATGAAATAGATTAACGTAAATGGAGCACCTGATGATGGCACTATAGTGCCGAAACACGTTGTGAAATAACAGGTGAAATTGAGTGCACCAAAAGACGGACACTGTATACATATCATGAAGCTTTATATTAAATACAAATTCTTCAAGGGCCTTTATTTTCATTAGATTTTAGATTTTCACATTTTATTGCATTTAGTCATACTTTTAAATTCTACCAATGTTACAGCAGTCATTTTGAGCCTATACCTGGAGAATTTCTTGTACTAGCAGAACATAAAAGAAATACAGTAAAATCCATAAAAACCCAGTAACCATTCTGCTGCCTAGCTAATGAGTCATATTCTTGATGCTAAAATGAACAGCAAATCAAAATGAAACTGACACTTTGTAGAAACTACTCTGCACTGTTAAGCTTTAGAACTGAACACATTAACATCATCCCCCCACCACAAGATCCAGTTAAACATTATCCTTCTGTAACCTTCTAAGTCTTTCAAGTGAATGCCTTCCAGCAAGATCAGTTACCAAAACTGATTATGCATTTACTTACCCCAGCCACACTGCACGTCTGCCCCATGTGACCTCGATCATACCAAGTCATATTACTGTATGTAAGTGATAGGAATTTGGGCACACAGTAGCATAGTTGGTTGAGGCACTATGCTACAAGATGGAAGGTCGTGGGTTCAAGTCCCAATGAGGTCATTGGAATTTTTATAATTTTATAATTTTATAATTATAATTTTATAATTAAACAAAGTCATCTATCTTATTAAATCCTTACGAGATTTGGTCAGTCTTCCAATTTTGAGAAGTGTGTATTTTGCGAAATTTGAATCTTTATTGAGATATGGTATTATTTTTTGGGGCTGTGGTCAAAAGGACATTCAAACTGTATTTAAAATCCAAAAAAAATGTTTAAGACTGATCAAAAGAGTCAATAACAGGATATCGTGTACAGAATTTTTTGGTGAATTTAAAATTTTAACCTTAACTTCATTGTATATCTTTGAGACGTTGTGTTTTTAAGGAAAAATAGGATATATAACATCTCGTATTCAGATGTGCACGGTTATAACACAGTACATAAGCAGAATTTGTATGTCCAACCATGTAACACCTCACGTTGTAAAAGGAGTGTGATTAACATGGGAATATGATTGTATAATAACTTGCCCTCTCAAATAAGAGGTATTCAGGAGTTCAAGGTTTTTAAGCGTCAATTAAAGGATTACTTGTTGTGCAAAGCTTTTTATTCCCTTCAAGAATATTTTTACAAGAATTAGCTTAATAACAGAACAAAGATACTTGGGTAATTTATTTTAGCTATTGCATGTAATTTATAGTTTAGCTTTTGATGCCTTATTATACTCATCCACTGTTTTATCATATTTAAAGGACTTATTATGTTATTTTTCTATGGTTTCTTATATTATTAGTCATTTGATGTGATGTTTTTAATCTTATATATTTTTTTTATAAAAAACTGACTTGTCCAATTGTACATAATGTAACAGTTATGGATGTTAAATAAATAAATCAATCAATCAATCAACCTAATCCTTCCAGTCGCACTATGGCCCTCTAACAGCCTCTAACAGAAATGAGTACCACAAATATTCTTGTGGGTAAAGGGTGGCCAGCGCGTAGGACTGACAACCTTGCTGCCATCTGTGAGCCAATTGTCTAGAATATGTGGGAACCTCAACATCCCACAACCCTATGGGCCTTCACGGCCTGTTACAGGGATACCTTTACTTTAATTACTTTTACTTAAGTGACAGCAATTACTTGAAAAGAATTGTGGGTCATGCGGGTCATGCATACTGACTTGAAGAGCAGTACCACTAACACTTACTGGAATAATCAACCAAGCAAATTCGTTCTGTGGCTAAACAGATCAGTTCTGTTCTTGGAAAGTGTCAGCTCAGCGTTCTTCTCACATTCCTACGCCTTGATATTCCTTCTGGCCAACAAACACCCGCACAGCATCAAACCTGCAACAATCATCATCTACACATTACCACTAGCAGGGTACCATAAATTTGCTCGCCCAGCCACCACCTCCTGTAAGTTACTGCTGACCAGTGACAAGTACTTTACAGCCTCAGACAAAATATACTTATGAGATCTGTAGATGTATCTTCCTATGGGATTGACACTGCAAGTCATGAGAGGTGCAGTCAATGGAATGAAGTCCCCTTGTATAATTGCACTGCAGTGCTTTGCATACGCTGTACCACACTACTGTGTGAAAGATGCAGGAAGCAAATTAAAGAATGTATTACATTTTATTCTCAACGTCTTGTTTCTAAACATTATGGCATGTCCACTGAAAGCCAGTACTTTAGAGCCACCAGGGACAGCCACTGCTAGGGAACAGCTATGCAAACATGCCAGATACACACGCGATAATGGAAGAGACATTTTCTGTGCAGTCCCAGCTGTGATTATGAGAGAATCTTCACGTGGCAGTTAGAAGAGTAGGAGGTTGGTGTGAGATGGCTGCCAGCCTGCGAGAACATGAGCCCCGGAGCAGAGGAACGTCCACTGTTGGAACACTAACTACCGAGCAATGTGACTGAAAACATTAGCCTGTGTGTGATACTGATCTATAAAGGTGCAGTCTTGAGTTTTGTGTTGAAGTGTCTGAATACCAATCCAAACCCCATCTATAGTCACTCAACCATGTGGCAATTAAAATGAAATGTAACAGTGAGCAACTGTATCTTGTTATAAAGTCAACTGATTTCTGCTGCATTTCTGGAGCCGTGATTACTAGACAACCATTACATTGACTTCTGTTTGACGCAAAATGTCACACAAGCTCACATGCTGAGCACCTGAAGAATCAGTCAGTATCAAAGCATCAACTTGGAGTAATGGCACAAGTTCAATCCCAGATCAGGGCATGTGGGATTTGTGGTGAACAAAGTGGCACTAGTGCAGGTTTGCTCCAAGTGCTTCGGATTTCCCTGTCAATTTTCATTCCACCAACAGCCCATTATCACACAGCACAGAGTCTTGATACTGACAGCGTCATTGAACAACCAACTTAAACAAAAAGAGAAATAGAAGCAATACTTTACCAAGTTCACATACTCATGGCTGCAGCCCACAGTTTCAGTGATGCCAGAGGACTTGGCATCTGAGTCTGCATTTCAAGTCACAGCTGCGAGACACTTCCAACAATAATTACTGTACTCTGTTCTAGGATGAGGGAGCACGCGGTAGCATAGTTGGTTGAGGCACTATGCTTCAAGCCGGAAGGTCGCAGGATCAAATCCCAATGAGGTCACTGGATTTTTTCGATTTAGCTAATCCTTCCAGCTGCACTGTGGCCCTGGGGTCGACTCAGTCTTTAACAGAAATGAGTACCAGGAATATTCTTGGAATATTCTTGGGGGTAAAGGGCAGATAACCTTGTCACCATCTATGAGCTTATTGTCTAGAAAATGTGGGAACCTCAACATCTCACAACCCTATGGGCCTCGACGCCCTGTTACAAGGATACCTTTACTTTTTCTTTACTCTGTTCTAGGATGATTTGAGTTAGCTCAGCCTGCAGGAACCCAAAGCTTCATGTGTGCCTACATTATGGATATACTGGGCCTGGAGTGGGAATCCAGACGAAGGTGAGAAATAGGCCGCGATAATGTACACGCAAAGTAAACTCTAGACATGCACAACATGACTTAGTGTTTCAATATTTGCACAGCTCTAGATCATCATGAATGTATGTAGCTATGCTAAGCAGCTGAGCAGGGTGCAGACTGCCCTGCACAGGGATTCACATATCAACAGGTTTTCTCTAGCACCTCAGTACTGCAGCCAGGGTCAGAACCCCCGACCACACAAGTACAAAGTGCAGCTTCTCCATATTGCTAACGCGCATTTTGGTGTTAACACAGTATTTTCTGGGTGGTTAAATCAAGGTTCAAGACAACTCTGCAATACAGAGACCTGCTATTTAGCATGAATCCAAATACTGCAAACCTTCTCACGACTTTAAGTTCATTTATGCTTACCAGGTCTAATATAAATGTAACATAAATTAAATTAAATCAGCATTGAAAATGCATGTTGCAAACAGGCACGTTCGTAACAACCACTGCATGTTGTTAGAAACACTGGCTGGCAGTGGCAGCAATGGGATTTCTTTCAAAGAGAGGAGTCAGCAAAAAATTTGCTTACCAACTTATGTTTAATCCATTTGTGACTATTTTTGTGGACTTCCAGTGACTGTAGGTCCCTATACTGAAACATAGACATAGCCACAAACTGTGTTCAAGACTTCTGGTATTAATATTTGGTGTATTTCCTTCTTTCACCGAGGGAAGAAGCTCCCTGCTAGCGCCCATGCTCATAGATCTATGTGATTCAAACTCAAAATTCTAAAATTTTGGTGTGGATGCTTAGAAATATTATGCTTATTGTATGTTCAATTTACATATACTAGCCCAACAAAATTACAAAAAATTAAATTAACTTACTGTAAACATAATACCCTACAGTGAGGTCACATTCGAGTTTTTAGGGACTGTAGGTCCCTATACTGAAACATAGACATAGCCACAAACTGTGTTCAAGACTTCTGGTATTAATATTTGGTGTATTTCCTTCTTTCACCGAGGGAAGAAGCTCCCTGCTAGCGCCCATGCTCATAGATCTATGTGATTCAAACTCAAAATTCTAAAATTTTGGTGTGGATGCTTAGAAATATTCCTTACTTATTGTATGTTCAATTTACATATACTAGCCCAACAAAATTACAAAAAATTAAATTAACTTACTGTAAACATAATACCCTACAGTGAGGTCACATTCGAGTTTTTAGGGACTGTAGGTCCCTATACTGAAACATAGACATAGCCACAAACTGTGTTCAAGACTTCTGGTATTAATATTTGGTGTATTTCCTTCTTTCACCGAGGGAAGAAGCTCCCTGCTAGCGCCCATGCTCATAGATCTATGTGATTCAAACTCAAAATTCTAAAATTTTGGTGTGGATGCTTAGAAATATTCCTTACTTATTGTATGTTCAATTTACATATACTAGCCCAACAAAATTACAAAAAATTAAATTAACTTACTGTAAACATAATACCCTACAGTGAGGTCACATTCGAGTTTTTATCACTACACAGTCTTCTGTTCTTCTTAGGCATTCATTTAAGTCATCTTCTGTTGGATTTGAGGTTCTTATGGGGGTGGTTATGCAATATGATGTCCTGTAGCGTGGTAGAAACTCATCCGAAACGTCGGCGAACTTTTACCGGACTACACGGCGTCACATCCCAGAAGATGACACTCTCCCAGTCTTCTTGGTCTTTACAGTGTCATTACGTACCTATATACACAACATTACACACTAGATAGCTTGCTTACGTAATAAAAGAAAAACTGAATATACAAATATATATTAATACAACGAAATGTGAACATGTAAGTCAAGTACTTACATAGTAAGCAAGAAATACGTATTTAACCTCAAACGATGCTTCCGCCATCCTCTGCGCATACAGGTAAACAAACCAATCTCCCATCTGCCGTTTCTATCATAACTACACTTAAAACGTCTTAACTGTATAAAATATTGCAGTGTTATTGATCCTAACTTGCATAAAAAATCTATTTTTAAAATGTATATAAATGTTAATAATTCACATAGTGAACGACCAAGTATGGAGGAGGGGTAAATTCCGGCATATTGGCTACACTGACAAGCCTCTGATATTTTGTAGTTTAGCTAGTAGAGGTCTGCAGTATATGCGGTATAATCTTGTCTTTAATAAAACTACGACGGCTTGCTCCGAAATTTGCGCCAAACCACAAGCAATTTTCTGTTAAAATTCAAATGCGAAATATTCTGTGGTAGAAGGCAAAAGGTAAAGTTTCCCTTGTGCTTAATTAACTAAACACTGTACCATGTAGACGTATGGGGACGTGGAAGCAAAAATCTAACATTCTTGGCCTCGACCATAGACGGTGGTGAATGGTCAGCTATACGCTCCTACCGCTTTACCCCGGGGAAACAGCCACCGGTACCCATTGTATAGGAGACTGGATGGGCCCCAGAGCCGGTTAGGACGCTGAAGGGTAGATAAAAGTCTCTTTGTTTCTACCAGGAATCTAAACTCGGCCGTCCAGCCCGTAGCCCTTCGTAGTACCGACTGAGAATTAATGCTTTGTGCTTGTGAGAATGCTAACAATTTTATGCAAGAACAGAGTGTGAGCTTCCGTTTAAATTGTCTGACATTTAAATGACTGACACTTTTCCTTAAACTGATTACTGGGCGATTAATAATTTGGAGGTTATTGCTATCTGAACGGCACTGATTCCAATTAAACTGAACCAGTGATCCTATCAACTTTCCTGCAGTTATCTATTCCCATGGTCAAGCAGGGAATGCGCAAACTTATTCCTCTCGTATTTCGTCTTAAAATTATTTTGTGGGTTTTTTTTTTTTGCGGGGAGGGGAATAGAATCAGGTTTATTGTCACTATTTTAAGTGCAATAATTTATGTACCTAGCTTGCAATTAGATACTGTCGAAAGATTATTTACAAAGAAATACGGCTTATTATTCTAACACCAATCAAAATATTTAAAAGAAAGTTTCAATATCCAGGAAAATGGGGAGACGGTTGATGCGGCGGCTTGGGGCTTGTATTCATGAGGCACCACATTCGAATTGTAAGCTCCGGTTCGATTTCCTCAGTCCCTTCAAACAAATTCCGGAATAGTATTTTAAAACAGGCCATGTCATATTCCTTCAACATCTTAGCCAATCCATCATCTGCAGGCATCCTATAATTAGGCGCTACGTAACATATGGGCTGAAAAAGTGTCGTTAAATATTCTAAGCAACCACTGACGCTCCGAGCACCTGTATTCAGACGGAGAAAGCATACTTTTCTCTATGATTTGGGTTATTTTGGACAAGGGACCCGCCGTAGCTCAGGCAATCAGGCGTGGAGCAGTAGGTTCGATCCCCCGAGTGGCTTAACTGTAGCAATAATCAACACAAATATTCAGTCGCTATAGGAAACGATACAGAAATCCGAGTTTTAAAATGGGGTTTCTCCCAGCTGCACTAAAATACGAGAGTCGTTAATGGTCACAAATGGAAGTAAAATACCGTATTTACGCATGTATAGGCCGCGTGCGTGTATAGGCAGCAGCACAATTTTCAGACAGAAATTATAGAAAAAATAATTTTCTTGGAATATTATTTCAGGAGTAAAAATTATTCCGAAATTTGGCAACGTTTAATTTTTTTAAATGAAGTGTAATTTCGAATATTTCGAATATACGCCGCACCCCAGTTTTCCTCTTGAATTTTTGGCAAAAAAATGTGCGGCCTATACATGCGTAAATACGGTAGCTGTAATGGAGGAGTTCTATGTGTATCACTAGGTAGCAGCACTGTCCAGCTTCATAACAGTATAGGCAGCAGACGCGCATGCGCATATTCAGAGGCTGGTTTCAGTAGTCAGAATGACCACCGTCTTTGAGGTGTATACTATCGAAGAGCAGCGTTCTGTTGTGTGTATTTTGTGTGCAAAAGGACTCAATGTAAAGGATATCCATAAAGTAATGTTTCGTGTTTACGGTGGGAAGTGTTTGCTGTGCAAAGCGTTTCAGCCTTGGTGGCAAACACTTCGCTGATGAAGAGGTTGAAACGGAGGTGCGGAAGTGGTTGAGACAACAGTCAAAAAGACTTCTATTCTGCGGGTTTCAACGCACTGGTAAAACGATTGGACAAGTGTATCAACGTTAGTGGAAGATATGTCGAGAAATAATTTTTTATTTAAGATCGAAAAGAACATGTTTCACGTTTTATATCCATTTGTGACCTACTTACTGCGTAAGATGGGGTATAACATTCGGACTGGCAACTGTCCATGGATGGCAACTGATGGGAATCATTGTTCTATATAATAAAGCTCATATGACATGAGGGGCACATATTTTACGTACCCCTGTTTCAGTTATTCAAATTTCGAAATCAGAACCATGACGGGCCCTAATGAATCTCTAAGCACGCCAAGTTTGAAAGGAAGAATCCATTAATTACATCTCCTCACGTCAGATCTCCTTCACCCTCCCTCACCCGCACATATAATGTCCCTATTGCATTCTTCTTCCTCTTCTTCATTTTGCTTCTATCCACTGTGAGTACGGACCACATTTCTCATAGTCACTAATCATCAGCTGTAGGCCTGTAACCAGGGTACCTGCCTGCCATTCAGCAGCAGTCCTTTTTTTTTTTTTGTATAAAGTGTGATGCATCATGGGAAGAGAGGAAAGGAATCCAGCTTCAGGATTTAGCTCCCTCCTCTCACCTTTCATCTTTGTTTCTTCCTTAGCCGCTACCCCCACCGCTGTGACCTAGACAATGGCGATTATAAACGCTGTAATCCTTATTCCACTCTGCACAACAGCAGGCGGGGTTAGCTCAACCTATGGACTGGATGACGGGGGAATTGGGTTTCGGTTCCAGACACAGACTTCTGTAACAGTTTCTAAACGTTCTTGTGGCAACCTGCGGCGAAGAACAGAGGAATAAAGTATATGCCGGACTGTGCTGACCACACTTGAGCACGTAAATGGATTCTGGCGAGTGACTGCGTTCTGTCATGACATTAAATCATGTCATGTTCAGCCACTAAACTTAGCACGTCAATTAACCTCGCGCAGAGCGGCCTCCGTAGTCTAGGGGTAACGTTCCCACCTCATGACTCAAGGTACGCGGGTTCGGAGGTCGTGGAATTTTTAAGGGCGGAAATATTCAGGGAACAAGTCCTCCGGGAGGGACTTTAAGCCGTGGGTCCCGTGTCGTAGCTTTACGGCACGTAAAAGAACCTCATGCCTCAAGAAGGCCTCTGAGCCAAATTATAAGGACATTTCCAGCCCAACAATAGTCTCTAACGCCTCTGGTAGATGGGGGAAGAATCTAGATACCGCTGAGCCAGTAGAGGCCGAACTCGCTGGCTGAGTCGGGACTGATGGCACGCACCAGTATCGGTAGGGTATAGAGACTGGTAGAATATCACAGAGGGACGTACAATAGACCACTGGTCGCGATGCATGGGGAAACACACCTCCTCCAATAATAATAATAATAATAATAATAATAATAATAACCTCGCGCAGTGACCGCGAGAACATCGCAATCACACAACGCTGTAGTCCCTGTTCAATGGCCACCAAGGGACCTATCCCTTCGTTCAAAGGGCCGAGGCGTGAAACTGACCACTCACCTCAATCCAGTGCCGAGGAAAAGAATGCATGGCGTTGTACCTCCACTCACCAGTAAGTTTACATGGCGTATTCCTTAATTAAACGCAAATAAGAAAAGTAAATCTGTCCCTGTAGCAGGCCGTGGAGGCCCATAGGGTTGTGAGACGTCGAGGCTCTCACATTTTCTCTTGACAATCGGCTCACAGACGGCGGTGAGGTTGTCAGCCTTAAGCACAGGCCGCGCATTACCCCCAGGAAGATCCCTGGTACTCATTTCTGTTAGAGGCTGAGTCGACGGTGTCGACCCTAGGGCTATAGGCCCGCCGCAAATTGAACCCAGCACAGGCCCAGCCCACGCATGGGAGATTCTATGAAACAGTTTGTAGTGAAGCGGCGCATATTGGGCCCACTCCACTGCCAGCCCAGTTTGTCGTCAACCAGCCGTGGGTTTGTTTGTGAGATTCGCACAGATTTCGTGGGTCGTGGGACGCGTGGGTTTCTTTAAAATATGTGCGACGAAAGTTTAATTGAACTCGTGCGGGAAAAAACAGTATTGTACGATACAAGTCATCCAGACTACATAAGGACGAAATTGAAGGATGAAGTATGGGATGAAATTGGCGCTGAACTCGGTTCAGACGGTAAGTTTTGATACTGTTTTATTTTTATTTATTATTAAAGAATTAATTAAAATATTAATTGAGAGAAACAAAAAAACATAAATCACCTCAGCTCTACGTTAGCAAACATCTACAACGTAAGAGAAGAGTAACAAACTAAGTACGCCTGATATTTGTTAATAACTGTTGCACCCAAACTTGGTTAGCTTGTGATGCTATAAGGTCAATAGTGCCCATTCTCAACTGCTCTACGTTGCCACTCAACAGAACCTTGTGCGCTACTGAAACAATCTTTGAATTTTTTTCGAATTAAAAATGCTTGTCTTGAACCTCTAATACGATTTTGCTGTAGAGGAACTAAATTAGAGTCACTGTGAGCGGTCATAAGTTCGTCGTCTTCTTCCACTGAGTTCGATTGTACGACCTTCGTTCTTAAATAATTGTGAAGCACGGTCGTAGCCTTTATAATTTTATCGATAGTCTCTAACTTACATTCAAAACGCCTTTTGTACACGCGAAATCGTGTTGATAAAATTCCGAAACTGCATTCTACAGTTTGCCGGCCTCGAGATAATCTGTAGTTAAACACTTTATTTGCAAAATTGTTAGTTACTCTGAGTTTAGGATATGGGCGCATCAAATTCCACATAAGTGGGAACGCTTCATCCCCGAAGAACACGCAAGGGGTAACTTCATTTTGACCAGGTAATGGTTTGGAGTCAGGCAATTCCAGAGATCCATTGTGCAACATAGTTCCTAAACGGGAATTAAAGAAAACGTTCCCATCACTAAATCTACCCATGGACCCTACGTCAATGGTCGTGAAACGATAGTGAGCATCTACAGTGGCCATTAAAACAACGGAAAAATATTGTTTGTAATTATAGAATGAAGAGCCACTGTGAATTGGTTTGCGAATGCAGATGTGTTTCCCGTCAATTGCCCCAACGCAGTTGTACAGTTGCCACTTCCTTTCAAACTGTAGGGATACATCTTCCCACAGTTCTTTAGATGGTGTAGGCATATAGATAGGCTGCAAACGAAGCCACAATGCGTCGCATACTTGAGAAACTATGTTTGACACGGTCCTTTCTCCCATTCTATAACTCGCAGCAATAGTTTTGAACATATCCCCAGTTGCCAGGTACCTGAAACATATGATATTAATGTACTTATAGCATTAGTACTTGCAACATTTTGAACTTCATTTGTGAAATACATATTACACTAGCCCTATATTAGCTATTCTGAATTTCTTAAATATTAGGTACATAAATCGTTTTTTGTTTTGTTTTCAGGCAAAACTGCGAAGGAGCAATGGCGAAAACTTCGAGAGCGTCATCGGGAAGCACTGCGAAGACAAAAAATAAAGAAAACGGGGTCCAAGGCGGATATTCAAAGGCCGTGGTCTTATCAACACCAGATGGAATTCTTAATTCCGTACATGAAAAACAGATCTACATGCACAAACATAGAGCAGCAACCTTTGGCAGACATTAGTGCAACTGAACATGGAGCGAAACGAAATGAAGAAGATGCTCCACATTTTGACCAAGACGAGCCTGAAGTAGGCAATTGTGATGAACTAGGAAGAAGTCAGTCTGACCGCTCCGAAACTCCTGTACCAAAACGCCCTAAACTCAGCGACCAAACCGCCATCCTTCGCTTTATAAAAACCTCTGAAATGAGAGCCAAGAATCGTGATGAACTGAGAAAAACAATACTTCAGCGTGAACAATTAACATTGCCTTTGCAGAATGATGCGCTGTTTCACTTCTTTATGTCAATGTACAATACAACAAAGGGTCTTTCGGGGAAGTACCAGCGACAAGTTCGAAACAAGGTTTACGAAGCTGTTTCACAAGCGGAGGAAGAGGACGAACTTGAGAAAACTACAAGAACGTCTTCATTTTCTCCATCGTTTTCGGAGGAAACTGGTAGTTCATCTTCCAGTCCCGCTACTTTGCTAACAACACAGTACCCAGAATTTTTCTTTGAGCCGGCTTCGTCAGAGGCATTATTACAACAAGAATCCTTACCTGTAACCTTACATACCTCGGGGTCATTGCAGCCTCTGTGATTCTATATGTTTTGTATGTCGACTTCTTTTTAATAAAGTTAATTCAAGTAGTGATTTTATCGTTCTTCTTTTCTTCAAATTCATAGGCAAATGTTATTAAAGCACATTTGGACATTTTTACGTTAAAGCAACATGTTTTAACAACAAACTAGGTAAGCACAGCAAACAATCTTACCTGAGGCATACGGCCAATTTTTCCTCACTCCTCATCGGTTTTTGAGCGTTGCATTCTCTCCCTGTAATGTCGCTTTTTATTAATTTATGCACTTCGTCAAACTGCATTCTGTTGAGGCGGAAACAACCACTAAAAACGTTGTCTGGAACTTCCTCAGTTAACAAAAACTCCCCTCGAGTACTTCGCGCACCTAAGTAAGCACTTCTTTTACTTTTTTTCCTTTTTCTAGATTACGAATACAATAAAACTAGGTCCTCAGTTTCTGACTCAGAGTCTAAATCTATGAGGATTTGATCAAGGGATGCCATGATGTTAGGTGCTGACGTGGATCAGTACTGGGTTCAATATGCGGTACCTCGATCCAGCCCATGGACGTGAGATCCATAGGCTAGGCGTGTGCTCGGCGTGGGCTGGGCCTGTGCTGGGTTCAATTTGCGGCGGGCCATAGTGCTATGAGACAGCCACTCCCTTCCCTGCCGAACCTTACAGCAGGTGGGGGTGAGGCATTTGGCTAGTCTAAACCGCGCAGGCGGCCCCTTTCGGGGGATTACGCCCCCGTCCGCTCAAGTCGTTGAGTGGGTAATACCCAGCTCATTTGGCGAGAATCGCACGCACCCAGAGACATCCCATATTTCTAGTGATTCGCCCTGGAATCCTCCGAAACGTCGGTTAACACCATAGCTACAAGGCGCCACATCACAGAAGACGGCTTTCCTCGTGATCATATGACAACTTCACAATTCTCTCAGCGTAATAAATCATCATTCCACAGCCTTTCATTTTGAATCCTGTTATAGGTGTTGTTTGCAAAGTGTCCTTGTACAAAGTTGTGTAAACAGGACTTGAATGTACTGGCAGAAAGGACTCCCGGTCTTGCTTGTAGGACGGGAGGCAACTGTTACTTTTATTAGCCACATTCCTTCACCTGAAGAAAGCGTCATTTTAGCTGCGCATCATAAAACCCTGAAGCACAGGTAGTTCTATGAGAGATCAGGAAATTTTAGCGCTGTAATTCAACAGCGAGTTCTCCTTCGCAGGTAAGAATTATTGTGGCCACCACAAAGCTTGTAGGATGTTTCTAACTAGATTTATCAATGGCCTTCCGCGAACCGAGAGCTTTTAGTGTCCTTTATCCCCCCCGATACTTCGCAAATAACTGTTTCTCTCGTATACAGAATCTCGCGATAAGGTGCAAATAAAACAGACCTGTTGTTCTCCAACACCACTGGACGTGAAAACACGTGTTTTCTCACGTTATTTCCCCCTGCCCCCAAGTCATTTCTAAACACTAGGAACCGGAAATGTTGGGGAGTTCCATTTCCTCCTAATAACAGTCACTTACAAATACAATTTGGGAATCCTTGAGAGAAGCCCTCAATTTCATAAAACCCACAGAGCCATCAAGTAGAGTAGATTTGTCCCTCTCTAATGTCAAAATCTGAGCCAGTGGCTGAGCCTCCAGAAGGGCTAACCTCACCAAAAATGAGCCGTTTGCTTGCCCATGAAGCCACGGAAAATGAATAAGATCCAGAACTTCGTGACGATGGTACATTAGTACAAATACTATGTTTCTGAACATTATCCATCGCCCTGTTTGCCCTGTTTGTATTTCAAAACACAACGTTCCGGAGACTGAATTCTATCTCGGTCTGCAGGTAAAACTTAACTCAGTTGGGTCCAGTCGACAGAGCTAGTTCCTACCTCCGGAGTATGTTTTAACAGAAAACGGAGACAGAATCCGGTCTCTGAAAGGTTGTGTTTTGAAATACAAACAGGACAGTGGTTCAGATAAAGACAGGAGGATGGATAATGTCCAGAAACGTAATATTTGTACCATAGATTTTTTCTAGGAACGTTCTGCCTCCATCTTCAGGATTAACATTAAGTCAAGCAAGCAGAGTACTGTTATTAATAAAAATAAAATTAATAAATCGAAACCTGGGTTCGAACCAGGAACCTTCAGATCTTCAATCTAAGTTCCTCCCAACTGAGTTACTTCAGCTCATTGAGGCGAACAGCATCTGACTGATGACTTCTGAGTTTTTTTAATTCCCTTACTGGGGGTGGAGTCCATCTGAGTCCACTCGGCACGGCGGCCACTGATTGGCCTATTGTAGCCTGCCCCGGGTGATTATGATGATGAAGAATTTGGTGGAATGAAGATTGGCAGGGGAAACCGAAGTACTCGGAGAAATCCCTCCCCTGCGCCACTTTGTCCACCACAAATCCCACTTGACCAGACCCGGGATCGAACCCGGGCGGCCACGGTGGGAAGCCAGCGACTATGCGCTTGAGCTATGGCGCGGCCACTGTCTTCTGAGTTAATTTTATATAGTCCCCTAGCGATCAATTCGGTTAAGTCGGCCGAAGACACCAAACAGAGTCAGCTAATAAGAGTGACATTCAGTTAGGCATGTTGACGATAAAACATTCGAGCAGTGAGAGAGAGAGTCTACCAGCAACTCAAGGCGATATGCAGCTGAAAAAATGCTCGTATCTGACCGGAACGCCGTTCCGGTTGACATAATATATTACAAGCGTTCCGGATATTAAGCGGAACTCTATAATATCCATGGCTCTACAGCCCTTGTGGACCTTGACCGCTTTTTCAGTTTCTTAATCCTATACACAACCGGTAGAACGCCTTGGGCGGGGGATCAGTCCGACGCAAGGCCGCTACTTACGCACAGAATAAAAGCACATAGACATGTATGCCTCGAGTGGGATTCGAACCTACGTTCCCAGTGCTCGTGAGGGCGAAGACGGTTCATGCCTTACACCGAGTGGCCACTGTCATCAGTAGAACTATATACAAGCGTTATAAAATATGTTTTCTCAGTCTTCCGGTTGTTATAAGTCAAAGTCAAAGTCACATTGCGACTGACGGTCAGTCAGTCAGTAAGTCTTGGTGTCGAATATTTATTACTGTTTGGCAGTTACGGTCTTGTTTTCGTGGGTGCGCCCTCTCTGATGAGAAGATGAATCTGTCTTTGATATATGCTGCTGGTCCTTGCCAGCGCAGTCTTTCTCGGGTCCGAGTCCCTTGGAACTCGCGACCATATTTTACTGTCTCAGATTTGAGACTTCCCTTTTCGTCGCCTCCTATGACTCGCAGGGTCACGGTGCAGGTCGGTTGTTACAAATTTCCAGTTTGACTAGCTGAGTTAACGAGTTAGATTCCTACCAGCCAATCAGTAAGAGAGTGAAACAAACAGACCAGTGTTCAGGCAATCAAAATTCAGACACTGAATCAATGAAAGAATCAAACAAACTCGGCCACTCGGTCAGGGAAACGATAAACCATTACTGGGTCATTCAGTAACTTCAGTAAGGCGATTCTGCAAACCGTCAGTTTGAAGTTCATGCCCAAGACATGACAGAAGCTGCTGGCCCTCTAACCATTAGTGCTACTGTGTTTGTATTATGTTAATAAGCGACTGCACTAATGTAGATTAGTAATTATAGGGTGTGCCAGCAAAAACAATTAGGCTGAGCATCCGTTGTTGTTACGTCACTTGTAATAATTAAATAATTACATAGCCTTGCGGGGTCTTTACGTCTGAGATCCCCTTCATAACCCTACTGTTCTTTGTTGTAGTTCTGTGTAAAAAGGAGGGCAATTATCTTCTGGGCGAATTCTACCGGTCTCGGTGGCTCTGATACAGAAAAGGGGCTGAGAGTTGGTGAAGCTGAAACTGGAGACCATGTTTAGGGGCTGGAGGCTGAGACAAAAAACGAGCCAAAATAAAGTAGAATTCGGCCAACAGGGGATCAGCACATAACACTAGCAACAGGCTGGTCCGGAAAGAGAGTCACTACCTGTAGACGGTTTTCAACAGGAAAACAAATCAAAGTTTTCTTGATAGAAAACGCAATTCATTTCAGATAAAGGACGAAAAGAGATTACTTTGTAAAAAAGTAAAGTAAAAGTATCCCTGTAACAAGCCGTGGAGGCCTATAGGGTTGTGGGACTTTGAGGTTCCCACATTTTCTAGACAATCGGCTCACAGATGGCAGTAAGGTTGTCAGCCTTAGGCCCCGGCCGCGCTTTACCCCAAGAATATTCCTGGTACTCATTTCTGTTAGAGGCTGAGTCGACCCCAGGGCCATAGTGAGGCTGGAAGGATTAGGTCAACTGAAAAGAATCCAATGTCCTTATCGGGACTTGAACCCACGCCCTTCCGGCTTGTAGCATAGTGCCCCAACCAACTACGCTATCGTGTACCCCTGAGATTACACTGTAGCGGACAAAATGCCTCTAAAAGACCAAGGGATATACACGAAATATGCGAGGCCTGTGTAAACCCAGGCTCTGTAAAGCAGTTTATGCCTTATCTTCGCTAGCTTATCCTACAACGACAGCTTCATGACTGCAACCAAGTACATGCCTCTTAAACCACGTTCTGCGTTGGGCTTTGCCATCTGTGCTGCTCACGCTTCCGTTATGGCCTGCGCGTGATGCCTGCATAATTTTGCGATACAGTCATAAACGTACAGGATTTTGAAAGCCGCGTGCAAATCACGGATCGGTGTGCGCCTCGGAAAGATGCCACTGTTTTGAAGAACTCTGTACACAATCTGTGCATGTCTTCCGATGTGCAGAACACCCAGACTCGTCCATTTTATGACTGGCCTTTTGTTTTCTCTCGAATTTCAGTATTTGTTTCTTTTGTACAATAGTTACGCGAAGTTTATACAATGAATGCATAAACAAAGTAACAGGCCGTGAAGGCCCACAGGGTTGTGAGACGTCGAGGCTCCCACATTTTCTAGACAATCAGCTTGCAGATGGCGGTGAGGTTGTCAGCCTTACGCGCCGGCCGCCCTGTACGCCCCAAGAAGATTCCTGGTACTCACTTCTGTTGCACATGTTCTCACTTGCACATGGTAAAATTGTTGGTGGTCACCCTATAGCAATGGTTTCCGTTCTGGTCGTAAAAAAGGTAAAACCTGTCCGTTTCCAGCAATTCACGCCAGCAACCACTGGCAACCCACCGG
>NW_019743163.1:936445-945194 GCF_002891405.2 Cryptotermes secundus | reverse complement strand
GGGGGGGGGGGGGGAGTGCACAGCGACGGGCCTCACTAGGAGACTTGTATTCTTATTCGTTTAATGACGCTTCCTTGTACGGAAATTTAAGTAAAACGCTCACAAATTTGCAGTCACACTGTAACCATTTGTTTCTACAGCATGACGCATCGGAACTTGCGCCGGATGCAGAAAATATCTACTTCAGCGTCTGCTTTTCCAGTTTCCTTGTCAAATACAATTCTACTCGCTTCCCCTCCTCACTTTTCTGCCCTGACGATGGGGGCAGCGGGGTCCCCCAAATTAATGGCAGCGTTCTACCAAATTACACGGCGTCCCCATCCTAGAAGACAGTCATCTTCAAATACCGCGTAACATATTACAGACTCTTATAAAATTCCTGGATGGTGAAGAAATTTTATGTAAAAATATGGAAATATTTGTTTCTTGCAACGCAACTTCGCGTTAATGCGATTTCGAAAAATAAATAAAAAAATAAAATATTTATGCCGAAACCCGGGATCGAACCAGGGACCTTTAGATCTTCAGTCTAACGCTCTCCCAACTGAGCTATTTCGGCCGTAGCAAACTGTGTTGCCCGCGTGTAAAGTTCTCGGACATGACCTTGCTGTAAGGTTGGCACTACTGAACAGCTAGACACTGATTGAGAATTTGCCAGTCAGCGTTGTTAGGCTGGTCGCTCTTCTACCTAGGATTTGCAGTATGACTTTTCAGTGCTAAAAGAATATCACAAGGATCAAGAAATCTTACTGATTGACAATTTAGATTCACAGAGGACAGAAAAGACGTCAGGACAAAGCGTCAGGGTTCTAGTACAACCTCATACACGCATGTGCGTGTTTGCATCAAAAAATACTAACAAGAAAGCATCGCGAAAGGTAGGAGAAAATAGTGATCATAACTGAAGATCTTAAACTTAATAAGGGGTACAGCTATTAAGTCTCTTCTTCGTATCATGATAAACATCCGTCTACATCTCCTAGTGAAACTGACCGTTCACCTACAGCTAGTGCCGAGGTCAAGAAAATGTGAATCTACATACCCACTTCCCCATACGCCTTTATGGTGTAGTGCTTAATTAGGTAAGCACAGGGACAGCTTTACCTTTTTACCCCTATCGGCCAACATCTGGCCGAAAATTAATTCTAGCAAATGTTATGTACCAATTTTAGTTCTTTGAGACCTTGAACAAAAAATTATCAAATATATTGACGATGTTACAGAATTCATTCGTACCTACGGCGCAGTGAACAGAATATTTATTTCAAGAAAACGGAAGTATAAACATAAGTACTGATTACACATGAATTTCATGCAATAATACACACATCTCTACCTTTACATATACAAAAAATAGTCTCCAAAATTTCTGACTGGAATTCTATTAGCAGCAGTTGCTAAAAGTGAAGGACATGGAATAAAACCGTTATAAGTTTTAAAGATCAGAATAGTGGCTACCTTTCCTTTCCCATGCTGCAGGAAATGTGTGAAGAAAAAAGAACTAAGATTAAGAATAAATTTCAGTAAAAGGACAAACACCTCAAAATAACAATTTAAAATAGAGCCACGGATATCACATAGCAGATTTTCTTGGCCGCAATTGCTTGAAACTTTGCAAATATCACCACTGTTCAACAGTTCTAGCTTCTAGCATATAACGCCGCGTAGCCCGTTTAAAATCAACCGGCGTTTCGGAGGAACACGTGGCCTCTATCTTTAGGGTTGAAGAATAAGACATGCAAGAAACTAGCTCAGCTTGCAACCTGCTTTTCGCTGGTTTCCTGCTTGGCTTGTTCTTCGACCCTGACGATGGAGGTCATATGTTCCTCCGAAACGCTGGTTGACTTCCAGAATATAGAACTCTTCTGTATTGATAATTTAGCACATTCGTTTCCCTGGTAAAAGAAATAACTCAAATTCTACTGAAGTTAAGCTCCATAAAATTTTCCGAAAACCAATCGTGTACACAATAAATACTTGTCTGTAAAAATAAATTTTCATCAGGAGAATTAATGGCTTGATAGACTTGACAGATAGTAAAAATAAGTCGCTAGGAGATATTACTTACGTCACATAAAATATTAATAAGCAAGGGCCCTAAACCTGACCCTTGAGGTATGCCTGACTTCAGGGCAGAAGGCGACGAAGTAAACGAGACAATAATAATAATAATAATAATTTATCAAATTTGCGGGACGGATGTTTATGCCGTGACATAAAAAATGCAAATGTATACATGACTACTCATGGCTCATGCTCCTACAAACTGAGAAGAACAAGAGAAAAGAATTTCCCGAATTAGTTGCATGGAGCAGCCCTGCATTGAGAAGGTCGTGGCCCACAGAGTGTAATCCTCCAACTGAATGCCATTCTTCCGCCTCCTGAGCGACTTCTTTCGTTCAGGCTTTCAGATTAAAATTTTGCATGTACCTTTTTTATATTTACAGTATAAATTTATTACTAGCTTTTTAATTAACACTCTTACGTTATCCAAATTAATAAAATTCATAACTCCCCCCTAAAAAAAAATTCGCCCGGACAGGGACTCGAACCCTGGACCCTTAGGTTAAAAGCCTAATGCTCTACCGACTGAGCCATCCGGGCTACGGAGATGGACGTTTATATTATCAGAACGCCCCTCTAGTTATTAAATAGGGACGTTATGTAGCAACGACTTGGCATTAGGCGAATTGCTACCTTGCAGCTACGACCAACCACACATTTCGTAGCAACGAAAAGAAATCATTCTTATCTCAGTACGGGAAAGAAGCGGATACTGCACACAGACACTGAAAAACAGAACATATTCAAGAGATTTAAAGATCTCGCGGCGGTTTTAATGAAAAGGATGTAATGCCGTGACGTTTTACCAGATTACACGGCATCACGTCCCAGAAGATAGCACTCCTCAACTTAATAGTTGCTCAGCTGCACAAGAAATCCTAATAATCTTATGGAACACAAAAGTTTCATTACCGTGTTCACAGCAACCAACAACTCGTCCCTGTCTTGAGCCAGCACCCTGTTCCCGGACACCCCAGTCTATGTCCTTCCCTTAATGGGAGATGCCAAATTTCACGTACATACAAAACAGCAAACAAAATTATAGTTTTATTTTCTTTAGTCTACGGTTTTAGACAGCGGTTGGACTCAGCACCAAAATTTAACACAAGATGTAGCATTGGAGGTTCTCCCAGCGGTACAGTCTTCTAGAACATAATTCCGTGTAGTCCGTTGAAAGTCAACTGACGTTTCGGAGGAATATTTCGCCTCCATCTTCAGAGTGAGAGCAAATGACAAGCAGAGCGATCAGAGCAGAGGCGACTTGTTTCTAAGAAACGTCAGTTGAATTTCAACGGACTACACGGCGTTGTAAACCAGAAGATAGAATTCTTTTTAACACAAGAATCTGGCAGCTCGTCGAAAAAAATCTCCCCAGACGCATTGACCCATCCCTGATGGGCAATCCGCCCGGTCCACAGAACAAGTGGGCCACGCTGCCCCAAGACACGCGATTGCCAAACTTTAAAACCTTTTTTTTTATTTGATTCTCTTATATAATGTGGGTTTCCATATTGAAACAACAGGCTGGAATTTTCGGGTACCTTTCGTGACGAAGCAACGTATACCTGAAGGCCACACATGAATATTGCAACTGAGCCCTCGTTCCAAAAGGCAGATAACTAGGAAATTATACGAAATCTGATAGTTACTGATCGATACAGTGAAAGAATGAGGACAACTCCGTGCAGAAACGGAATATAGCGCATCCTGAGCCTGGGGCACTTTACTTCCGCTGCTTCGTTAGAGAATAACAGTTTTATGGGCGTAACTACGTCACAGACTAACCAGCTACCTAATTCATTGCGGCAGGGTACTTTGTGAGAATCCGAGAGTCATGACTTCAGTATTACAGATATGGAAAAGAACTCTTCCTTCTGCAGGAATTAATTTCTTTGGAACAGAGCCTTCCTTTAGTTGCTACGAGGTAAAGCTATGCCTGCGCCGGTCACGGTAGCCGAGCGGTCTAAGGCGTGCACTGTCTTCGCTCGCTCGGAAGCCGGGATCGTGGGTTCGAATCCCACTCAGGGCATGGATGTTTGTGTGCGTTTTTCTGTGTTTGTCTACAGGTAGAGGCCTTGCGACGAGCTGATCACTCGCCCAAGGAGTCCTACCGCATGTGTAAGATCTAGTAAACCGAAGTGAAATGGAGAGTTTCATGGAGGTAGGCCTAGGCCCAAATTGGGGCTGTAGCGCCACAGAAAAAAAAAAGTTATACCTGTAACAGGCAGTAGACTCCCATAGGTTTGTGAGACGTCGACACTTCCACATTTTCTAGACAATCGGCTCATAGATGGGGGTGAGATAAAATGCTACGAGTATTGGGGGAAATTCTCCGCCATTTGAAGAACCACAAGGTTCATTACCGTGTTCACAACATGAAGCTTAGATGTACGAACTATGAATCTCATTATGCAATTTTCTCCAGAATGCTAATTTTCCCTTCTTTTTATGCCCAAATATTCTCCTCAGCACCCTGTTCTCAAACACCCTCGCTCTATGTTCTACACTCTATTTCAGAGGTCGAGTTTCACACCATACAAAACAGAGGTACAACGACAGTTTATTTTAATATGTTCATTTTTAGATTAATAGCACCACAATTCCTCTACATGGCCTGTCAAGGATATCATCAGTGGATGACTTCTCTACTCAAGACACCTACTTAAAACAAATTTACTTATTACTCCATATTATCGAGAGTAGATTTTAAATATGCTATTAATTAAATAAAAAGTTAGATAAAAGATGGACTGAGAAAATATTCCAGACGGGTTAGCAACAAGCGTTCCCCGAATCTAATCTTCTCTTGAAATCTTCATGCATGAAATTATCTTTTCGTACTGTCGTTAAATTTTTTAACTTCGCCAGATTTTCGAAATTACCTCTTAGTTGAGGCACTATGCTACAAGCCGGAAGGTCGCGGGTTTGATTCCCGATGAGGTCATCGACTCTTTCGATTGACTTAATCCTTCCAGCCGCACTATGGCCCTGGGGTCGACTCAGCCTCTAAAAGAAATGAGTACCAGGAATATTCCTGGGGGGTAAAGAGCTTCTGACGCGTAAGGTTGATATCGTCACCGCCATCTGTGAGCCGATTGTCTGGAATATGTTGGAGTCTCGATGTCTCACAACCCTATGGGCCTTCACGGCCTGTTGCAGTGATAGCTTTACCTGACCTTACTATTACTTTCAAGAAACACATTTTGCAGCTGAAATTCAATATCCTCATTTATAAAATTGACACTTTGATTATCATTATTATTATTATTTTCTGACATCACCATAACGATAGGGTCACAGTAAGTATTAGGGCAATTAAATCGAAATAGTTTAAGAAGGCAATAAATGCTATACGCATAGGGAAAAATGCATAAAAATTTTAGCCAGGAAACTTGGGAATATTTCCGGTTCTTACGGGAAAGAGACATTTAAGAGTCTTGGGTGTAGATGGAGCTACAATTTTAAACTGAGGTCCCTCTGAGATGCGACATGTGCATTTCTGTGCCCAGAAGATCGTGAAGTCAATATTCATCGCCATGAGAACCTAACCTCAAATCCTATACAGAGACAAACGCAGATGCCAAAGCAGTCAACTGTGAAGGTGGAATGAAGAGGCTAAGAATAGTGTGACATGTAGACCCATTGCCAAGTAACGGCTGTAAAAACGGGTGACAGTACAACAGCCGTTACTTGGGAACAGCTGTGTGAACACGTTGTTTGCTCGGCAACGAGAGAACACGCAATAATGGAAGATACGTTTTCTGTGAGGACCGTGCCAGGGTGCAGTAGTATTTCGGCCGGGATAATTCTCGAATCCATAAAGAGGGGAACGTCTGCCGTTGGGAGCCGTTACCAAGCCCCGACTAGTGAAGACTGAGAAGACTTTATGTGTATGTAAGTCAGTGAGACTGTTGTAGCTAGTTGTAGTTACGTTCTGTAAGTGTGCAATAAATCCGATTACCAATCCAGACCCCGTCTGTAATTACTCAGTCACGTGACAGTAGGTTCTTCTGATGGATTTCCTGATGACGAGCTGACGTGTTTTGTTTTACAACAGTGGGTTCTCCGATCAGCTGAGCAACTATCAGATGCGCGAGACAGACTCTTATAATGAAGCCACTTTCTCGTTTCCGGACTCCTCAGTCGGAAACCTCACATACTCGTACATACGTCAGAAACTGCCAGATTAATCCCACTTTCCTTCTTGGCAGTATGAAAATTCCTTTGGTCCCCATGTCTCCAACCTGTGGCTTGACTGTCCAGACGCAATGCTAATATTTGAAGGCGCCTCGCCGCCAGTGATGTTCTGGGATCCTCCTGTTTGCCTACAGTAAGCTAACGTACTGTCATGTGAAGTGTGGGAATCACTAGGAGACCTTCAGCTTTTGTGTGGGCTGAACTGTACAGAAGGTAAACTGCATCAGGTAAACTGACATAAAGCAGAGTCGGTTGTGTGAGACTTCAAGTTCAGGGTACTGTGTTCAGGCATGCGACACTGTGTAATCAGGTAGGAATTTATATCCTTTTCGGAAAATCGTCCCGCCTCCGGAACTAGGCATTTAACGAGCAGCAAGAAACAGCAGGGAGAGTAGGTGTGTGGGCCGAAATAGCTCAGTTGGGAGAGCGTTAGACTGAAGATCTAAAGGTCCCTGGTTCGATCCCGGGTTTCGGCATGGTAATTTTTATTTTTGCTTGGCTAACTCTTCGCCATGATAATGATGACACTATGTTCCTCTGAAATAATAAAGTTTTATACATTTGTCATTCTTCACCGTACTCACAGGAGCCCTCCGCTGGCGTCTGTCCAGGGAGAATGCAATGCAGTACACACCTTCACTACTTGTACTTTAAGGCTACAATCTTACGATACTTGTAAAATAACTATGAGTACTTTAATTACGTAAGATGCTAGATACCCACACATCTGTGAGGGCATATTATTATGCCATCCGGGAAGTAACGCCGTGTAGTTCCGTAGTTGGTGCCAACGTTTCAAATGAACCTGCTGTTTCCGTCCTTAAGGCATCCTGAAGATGGAGATAATAAATTCGTTCGAAACGTAGGCACATATCTATCAAATTTCGCGGTGCCACCTCTCAGAAAACCGTAATCTTTATGCTAAAAAAATTCGCATTCTTCGTAAAGTTATCCCTGCGCTTAACTAATTAATCAGGACGCCATGAAAGCTTATGGGGGAGTGGATCCACATTTTCTTTACTTCGGTATTAGTTGTAGGTGGGTGGTCATTTTCACGGCCCTCACCCCAGCCGCTTTACCCTTCTTTCCCATTGGATAGGAGTCTCGGTAGTCACAAAATTCCGATTGGCCTTGAATGATATGTACAGATGTTGTTATCGGTGTACGTTTCTGTATTTCGATTATCTGTAATCCGATTATAGGCCTAGAGATGACGTCAAGCTTCGATGAGAGTGTCTTCTTCGGAAATCTGGGTACGTATTTGCGTTACATACAAAGAAAGAGCTCTGTCGGCGCCAGATGGCAAACGGACAATAGAAGCGAGAGGCTTTGCTGTCTTATGAACAGGTCAATGTTGACGTCGCAGGCAGACAACGGCTATTAAGAGACGAACAAAGCAAAGAGAATCATGAAGAGGCTTTCACATATTTGTCATGTAATTGCTTCTTCCTAGAAATCTTACTCGCTTCAATGTTTGCCTTGAAAAGGACTAACTTTTGGGACGTGGGGCACATCTCTGCTTGCTTGTCTTACCCTAAAGACTGGAGCAGTAGTTTCCTCCGAAACGTCAGTGAGATTTTTCCGGGCTACATGTTGTTACAAAGTCACCGCTAACACTGTTTACTTCTAGAAATCTGCATGTATTCTCTGTACGAAGACATGTGGCATGTTTGCTCAAGGCAGGAACTGCGGAGCAGGAGAGACAGCCGTTGCCATGCAATGACAGTGAGAGAGAGAGGCGGATACACCAGATCCGTTTCGACGGTCATAAGTTTGGGAAATTCGGTCGTAATACGTATATATACAAAGGTGGAGGCTCATAGGGCTGTGAGACGTCGAGGCTTCCACATCATCTCTAGACAATCGGCTCACAGATGGCGGTGAGGCTGTTAGCCATACGCGCCGGCCACCCTTTACCACCAGGAAGATTCCTGGTACTCACTTTTGTTAGAGGCTGAATTGATCGCAGGGCCATAGTGCGGCTGGAAATAATTCTACTTGGAACAGAAAATATTTTATCTCTTAACCTTTTAAAGCCCAGTGGTCACTATATGTGCCATACTAGGCTCTGCATTCTGCACACAGTGTATCTGTCCGGTACGATTCTCACAATAAACAGCGACTGTTTCCTTACACAGCAGTAACCGGTTGGGCTCTGTAGCGGAGACGTAATGTTTCCTGTGAGGTACGGACTGAATTCTTATATATACTGCATTCTGCCCACAGAGTGTATCTGTGTGTTCCGTACGGTTCTCACAGTAAACAGCGGCTGTTTCCCTAAACAGCATTAACCGGCTGGGCTCTGTAGCGGTGACGTGATGCTTCCTGTGCAGTACGGACTGAATTCTTATATATACCGCATTCTGCCCACAGAGTGTATCTGTGTGTTCCGTACGGTTCTCACAGTAAACAGCGGCTGTTTCCCTACACAGCAGTAACCGGTTGGGCTTTGTAACGGAGACGTAATGTTTCCTGTGAGGTACGGACT
>NW_019743163.1:907999-935769 GCF_002891405.2 Cryptotermes secundus | reverse complement strand
GAAATTACTTTTTATTGATGACATTCCCGTCTGTTCATGTAAGGTTGCAAATGGTGTTACCCTCGGTAATTTTGTTATTATCCTGAGGACTTTATTTTGAAATGTCTGTAATTTATTTATGTGAGTGTTAGCAGCATAGCCCCACGCGGGGGGGGCATATGACAATATGGAACGAAGGAGTGATTTATAAATTAGCAACGCTAAATTAATGTCAATTGTGGAGGATTTATTTAATATAGGGTACAGTTGCCTGAGTCTGTAATTAGCTTTGCGCAAAATACAGGATATGTGGGTACGGTAGGTCAATTTTGAGTCAAGTGTAACACCAAGATACTTTGTTTCCTTAGTCCAAGATATGGTTTTGTTAAAAATCTTTACTTGATGCGCACTGCAGCCATAATGTCGCAGTCGTTTAGAAAAGAGTGTAATTGTGCAATTTTTTGTATTAATCTGTATTCTCCTCCCAACGTTAGCAAAAAATTTACTATAATCCACCCCTTCCAGCATCATAAAAAATATATAAAAATCCGATTATATGCTCTATCTATACCAGAAGGACAAGCGGGCACTGCCTGGGAACCTTCAAAATCGGAGATATAGTTTCTTACCCCCCCCCCAAATGTAGTGTATCTCACTACCACCCCCCGCTTCTTCTTCTTCTTTTCTCTCTTTCTCACAGAGTGTATCTGTGTGTTCCGTACGGTTCTCACAGTAAACAGCGACTGTTTCCCTACACAGCAGTAACCGGTTGGGCTCTGTAGCGGTGACGTAATGTGCTTCCTGTGAGGTACGGACTGAATCTTTATATATACTGCATTCTGCCCACAGAGTGTATCTGTGTGTTCCGTATGGTTCTCACAGTAAACAGCGGCTGTTTCCCTACACAGCAGTAACCGGTTGGGCTCTGTAGCGGAGACGTAATGTTTCCTGTGAGGTACGGACTGAATTCTTATATATACTGCATTCTGCCCACAGAGTGTATCTGTGTGTTCCGTATGGTTCTCACAGTAAACAGCGGCTGTTTCCCTACACAGCAGTAACCTGCTGGGCTCTGTAGCGGTGACGTAATACGTTCCCTGTGAGGTACTAACTAAACTTTTATATATTGTTCAGAAGAATTACAACATCCACGTTGAGGAACACGCATTATGGTTGCTCTGTGGGAGCAACCGGCTTCCCGTCAAGCAATGACACGAGGAGAAGTTTGAAGCAGTATTTTCCATTGTAGGTTTCCGTGCAGAAGAATCGAAACGAACAGATAATTTCCCCTATCTGAGAAACCGAAACCCAAGAGACCCACTAACCCCTATAATCAAACACATCTACATATATTAAGGATGGCAGGAGAGCCGCCAGGAGCAAAAGGATCGTATGTAAAATGGGAAAAGCGTGGCATGTGACCGGCCGACAAGTTCAATTCGATTGTGCCCCTGCATGCGATATTTGGAAGCGGGGATTCCTAGCACGAATGCAGACGCCTCTGTCTACACAAGCATGCACCACAACATCGCTGGTTTGGGAGGTTCTAGCCGTCGTGAGGAAGAACGGGATATGTGACAAGGACTGCAAAGCCTTGCGGATTACTGTCTTAGGAGAAGTGACGCCGTGTACTTTGAAGAAATGTCCTTTACAACGGATAACTTCATTACATAAAGGCTGTTGTTCGTGGAAGAGAATCTCATCTTCATTCTGAAAGTCACCTAATTTAACGACATCCGTGGTTACATCAGTTACTGACCTGAGGAAGCCCTCTTGCCGTATTTCCAGTCTCTCTCCGTCCCTTGTCCCCCAGAGCCTAGGGCAGGGCCGAGTCTGCTGTCATGCAGTAAAGTCTTAATTGAACCTTTTTTACATGACTCTACCAACTTTTTTCTAATTGATTAATTGGTTTTCCACATCCGAGGCTTCTTGCAAATTTTCGTAACAAGCGTATTTTTAAGGTGAGGAGTTGTTAGCCCCACGCCCAATCCCTAAGCTGGAGGACCACCCTTTGTCGGCTGTCCGCGAATGCTTATTCAATATATTCGCAACAACGCGCTACCCTTCTCCAAGTATAATTAGAATGATCAAGTCAAGGAGGATGAGATGGGCAGGGCATGTAACACAACTGGAAGAGGGAGGAGGAATGCATATAGGATAGTAGTGAGAAAGCCTGAAGGAAGGAGACCACTGGGAAGACCAAGACGTAGGTGGGTGGACAATATTAAAATGGATCTTGGAGAGAGAGGATGGCATGGTATCCTGGCTCAGGATAGGGCCCAGTGGAGGGCTCTTGTGAACACGGTGATGAACCTCCGGGTTCCATAAAATGCTGGCAAGTTCTTGAGTAGTTGCATAATTGGCGGCTTCTCAAGAAGGACTCAGCTCCATCCAGTGATTTTATTAAAATCGTTTATCTTATCCTCTGAGTCCATTTCATTTGACGGAATATGAACTTTGCAACTGAAGCAAGAAGACCCAACCAGTATCGGCAACTGCAATGTGAAGGGATACTCAATCTTCACGTGTCCACCAGGCTGGAAAACATTACGAGAAAAAGCGGGGAGAGGGTAGATTCGGCCCAATATTAATGCATCGCTGCGAAGCTAGTGATACTCTGCAACCTCTCAGCTTGCATAAGCGCAGGGTTTCCTCACCTAACAATTTACCCTTCAAATGATAATTCTAAATATTGTAGCTTATAGATCCGTTGCTAAGAGATCACTCTATAAACAGCGGCCGTTGCTAGGTAACGCACGCAACAATAGAATAACAGGGTTATGCAACTCGTTTCTATGCAACAGATCGGTAAATACGCCTCGACAGCAATAGTTATTGTTGGAAACGTCGTTTTCTATTCGGTCTGTGAAAAATGGTTATGATGAATAGAACTGGGGCAACCATTTCAGTTGTCCGTTGAAAGTCAGCCTGTGAAGGGAAGACTAGAAGATTGGTGTGAAATAGCCGCCAGCCTGGAGTCATCCAGCTGAGAATTGCGTTCTTCATGGAAGGCTGCGAAGATAGAACCTGAGCACGTGAAGCTGAAACATTTCCACTGCTAGAAGCCGTTGCCAGGGAACGGTCATGAAGACACTGCACGCTGGAAAAGATTTAGCGTGTGCTAGTGATTTATAAAGTGTGGAGATTAGCGATAGCGCTGTAATTGCTTGTAATTCCGAGTCGTGTGTATAAGTGGTCATCCAAACCCCGCCTATAGTCACACACCCATAAATACGTGACAGTATCAATATTGTAAAAGCTGATTTGCCTAGAGCGCGTCCCTTCCGCACCGTGGGGATCCTGCTGTCTTGCAAGCAAGTACAGCTCTCCGTTCTTGTCGTCAGCTAATGTGATTCCGCCGCGTTTTCTTTATAATTTGCGGGGGGGGGAGCTAACAGTGACGAAGCAACTGTTTGCTGTGCCCCCGGGGCTCTCTGGACCTTGGCAACTATTTGGCCGTGTCGGTATGCCCGTTGTGCACCTGTGACCGACTGAGGCGCCTAGGTCATGTACGGCTGAGTAAAGGCCCATACGCCTAGTGTTTCAATACAGGAGTCAGACTTGGAGCGATCGAAGTGCGGACACCGATTTCTTTTAGTAGGCCGTGGTAGTTTAATTAGTATAGTGACAGGTTACGGAGTTCGATTCCCGGAAAAGGCAGGAAATTTTCTTTCCTCCAGAGTGTCTTTACCGGATCTGGACCCCCCCCCCACCAGCCTCCTATCTAACGCTTGCTGGGGGCTCTTTTCCAGGAGATAAAGTGGCCGAGGCGTGAAGCTGATTATTCACCTATACGTAGGACCGAGGCTATGAATAAGTGGAGCAATACCTCCATCCCCATATGTCTTCATTTGTATGGCGCTTAATTAAGCCCAGCGACAAATACCTGCAGTTTTTGCCTTGGACAATAAACGCCATCTGCCGTGTATGAGAATAATATTAAAACGGATCATACGGAGATGGAATGTGTGGGTGCTGGCTTGATTCAGGATACGGTCCAGCTGTCAGCTCTTCTGAACACGACAATGAAATTTCGGCTTCCTTACAAGGAAGGATCTGTTCACCAGTTGAGAGACTACCAGCTTCCCACTAAGAACTATCCCAGACTCGAGTTTACGGAAACTGTTATGATATAGTTTCAGAATTTAGCACAACCGCCCCCTGTAAATTAAAATATGCAGAAACCTGTATGTGACTAAGTATGTGGTTATCTGTATATAGTTACACACTGGATGCCATTTTAAATTCTAAAATAATTTCAGTAAAAAGCAAAAAATAATCAAATAATTTAAAAGTGAATTTATTATTTATTCCCACGAAAAGATCGAGTCACTGTGACTTTTTACTTAAAAACTAGATTTATTCATTTACTGTTAAAGATTTTTTTTTTTTTATTGCTAGTGGGGTGGGACTAAGTCCCTTGTACTGCGGCCACTTCTGGCCTATTGTACCAGCTCCAGATGATAGGTGAGGGTGATTGTGGAGCAATGGGTGGAATGAAGATTGGCAGGCGAAACCGAAGTACTCGGAGAAAACCTGCCCCAGGGCCACTTTGTCCACCACAAATCTCACTTGACCAGACCCGGGATTGAACCCGGGCCGCCGTAAAATTTAGTTAATAATGTGTGACTGATGTCACATAACGGGCTCACGTTACAGCTACGCCTTGTTATATCAGTTTCTTTAGATTACGCAATTCACTCCATTGCAAATCGCTATTTTAATATTGTTTTCATTGCGTAAATTAACCGACTTTGAAATAATAGTAACACTGGACGTATAAAAATGTAAGAGCAATAAACATATTAAGAATAAAAAAAAACCTCCCGACGGGGAATCGAACCCCGGTCTCACACCTCCTAAGCGAGTATGCTGACCACGAGACTAGGGAGGCATGTAGACGTTGTAGTACTGTCGCAGGGTTTATAAATACAAGATGCTTTTCCTTGCTTCGAGCAAGTACATTATATACATTAGGATATGTAATGTGTGCTTAGGGTAAAGAAGCTTCTGTCGGCTGTTTCTCTCATTGTGGAAATGCAAGGCGAAATTAAACATTCACTCTGCAGCAAACTTTCGCTTCTACACAAACCCAGAACAGCCACACACAGAACAATAGGATAAACTAACAAACCAACAAAAACACCAAACACAAGTATAACAACGGCATGATAACCTAACATAACCTAGAATAGTCTGAAACATTTACAACGAAATGAAAATCAGAACAGCAGAGCAGCTGGTTCCTTCAACCCAGCATCTTAACGCACACCCGATGATGGCCAGTTAGGCGGATACCGACAAAGTTACACAAAGACGGCAAGGGGCTGCAACACAAAGTCAGTCTCTGATGTTTATATATGGAAATACATTTGTAAACCGTATAAAAAGTAGATTAATCACTAAAGAACAATAATAATGTAATAAGTATGGTTCACACACCATATTTCAACGTTCCTCGCTTCTATTTATACACGCTTTTCTGTGGTTCTCAAATCCACGGTAGGAATTTAATACATTATGGCACAGTATTTACTTGAAGAATGTAATCTGAAATATTTTTTTCGTACATTGATGGGTTTGTTTTCAGCACCCGTGTGTGTATGTGTTCGTGACATAATGGTGCACCAAACATGGCATGTATATCATGCAATTTGCAGCTTCTCTCATTCCGTTTTCAATTCCCTACAGTCAGGAATACAAATATGACTACATCGCAAACTTCTGTGGTGAGAGTGCACCGCTTTATGAATGGTTCTGAGTTTCAGTACTGTGGTGGAAGTTCCCAACACCGGAACCTACTGGTTACAGAGTGCCGACAACTGCTGTCTTAACACATGTTTTACTGGCCTACTGGTAAGTAACCACTACAGTTGGGGCGACGACATTTCATATGAAGAAAGATGACAGAAAATTGGAAACATGTCTGTGGTGACAAGAATAGAGGTCTTGTTATTAATTAAAGTCATATACTGGGTGACGGAAGGGTAAATATACGACAGCATTGAAATGTAGCACAAAGTGACATTTATTTACTCTACTGAGGCCATGAAAAAGTCCCATGTATTAATTCCCACCCTCCCCTCCTACAATTTCCTTCGAGCTGTTACGCTCCCCACTCCAGCGCACTTCCCTATATTCCCCTCCGTTCTGTTCACAGGAATGTTGTGCTGATGATCCTCACTTGCTTGCCACCTGCTTTTGTTGGCTTCTCGCTTGGCCCACACTCTTCCACTCTGAAGATTGAGGCGATGTGTCCCTCCGAAACCGGACCAGAAGAGAGCGGTTTTGACCCATCAGTCAGTTATTGCGGTATGTGTCTAGGTATTGGCGCGACCTGCTGACCCGCGAGGGGAGTGGGAGGCAGGGAGAGGCTCATCAGCTGCTGCCAATGTAGGAGCCAGCTTCTAGCTCAGCTGCGCGGCTTCTATTACAGGCTGGCATGATTGCTTCTCTGACGTTTGACCTTGTGACCTCGCCTCTTTATACGAGTCACGCGGGCGAAGCGATGGAATTTTCATCCTCATTGCATCCATTTTGCCCCCTGCTTCTGCAGACACTCCGCGCGTACATCTTCCCCAACCTCATGCCAGTCTTGAATGTGCCCTGAACACTTCCCTGAAACTGTTCAAATCGCCTTCCTTCCGCTTTATTTCTTTTTAATTTATTGGAGTGGGGGGAGACTGAGTCTACTCGGTACTTCGGCCACTAATTGGCCTATTGTACCAGCCCCGGATGATAGATACGTATGGAACAGTCGGTGTAATGAGAATTGGCAGGGGAAACCGAAATACTCGGAGGAAACCTGCCCCAGTGTCACCCTGCCCACCAATAATCCTACATGACTTGACCTTGGATGGAACCCAGTCCTCTTCGGCGGGAAGCCGGCTACTAAATGCCTGAGCTGTGGCACAGCCCTTTCTTTCGCCTTTCTGTGAGCTATACGAACTGGGTTCAAGGCCAGATTACTTCATGAGAGTGTGTCGATCCGAAATACCACGTTCAGTTCCCGCTGGAGTGGGTTTCCTCGCGTAAAGTTGTCGAATCAGAGATGAAACAGGAATTTCGTCAGGCCAGATCTGTGGCTCTCGCCTGGTGACTACGAAAGTAGCTGTGTTGTGCGATGTGACGCAGTGCACTCTGGTAGACGCTTAAGGGACATGCTGTCTCCGTCTTCAGCGCACAAAATTATATTCGCTAGTTTAGATGTATTTTCTTGGTTCTGTGTGGGTGTGAAACTTGGTCACTGACATTAAGGGAGGAACATAGACTGAGGGTGTTTGAGAACAGGGTGTTGAGGGGAATATTTGGACCTACGAGAGATGAAGTGACAGGAGGTTGGAGAAAACTGCATAATGAGGAGCTTCATAACTTGTACTCTTCTCCAAGTATAGTTAGAATGATAAAGTCAAGGAGGATGAGATGGGTAGGGCATGTAGCACGTATGGGAGAGAATCGGAATGCATTTAGATAGTGGTGGGTAAGCCAGAAGACCACTAGGAAGGTCAGAATTTAGGTGTGTGGATAATATTAAAATTGATCTTAGAGAAAGAAGATGGAAGGAGGGGGTATGGACTGGATTGATCTGGCTCAGGATATGGACCAGTGCTGGGCTCTTGTGAACACGGCAATGAACCTTCGGGTTCCACAAAATGTTGGAAAGTTCTTGAGCAGGTGCACAGCTGGTGCCGTCTCAAGAAGGGTGACCCCTTCTTGAAGTTAGTTGGCTGTGCTTTCTTGCGATATCGCTCGAAACAATGAAGCGAATTCTTACGTTGGCCGATCTATGACATTTAATAACGCTATATCAATTCCAGTAGTTACGTAGAACAGACCGAGAATTCAGGAACCCATAGCTGGAAGATTCAGGTTGTGATATAAGTTGACACCGTGCAGTCTGGCATATGATTACTAAGTTTTCTGAGGAAGATGCTGCTTTCATCTTGTTCCCTTCGAAATGCTGGTACCCACCTACAAGACTGTACGGTGTTATGGATCCGAAGGCCGTAATCCAAAAGAGACAATACGTTCTGCAATGTGACGCCGCGTAGTCTGGTAGAAGTTTGCCAGTATTTGGGAGGAAAATATTTCCTCTCTCTTCAGGGTTGAACAGTAAACCCGAATAAGTAAGCATGAAGACAGAGGCAGCATATTCCTCCGAAACGTCAGTAAACTTCCTACCAGGCTACACAGCGTCACGTCGCAGCAGATAGCACCCTTCATAGCCGACGCCGCGAAAACCTAAAATCTAAAAAAAAATGTTGTTTTACACCCTTTTAAAAAGTAACTACAGTTGCATGTGTTTCGATTTCCCGCTCAAAATTTCAGGATCCTGCATTAACAGGCACTATCGTGAGACGGACGATTAGAGCCTGTTCATGTGGGAACATGTAAGGGTGTTGTTACTGTGACAGAGCCAACGAGACCGGAGGCAACAGCGAGTTAATCGCCATCTAGTAACTAAACGCCTACTTAAAGTAAATCAATAAGTGTGTTGGTCCCTGCTGCATCATCTTCAGAAATTATTTATCAAGTGAGACGAGAGAAGTATTATACGCGATGATTTAAAACAAACTAATTCCATGGAGCGAAGTCCTTCGTAAGAAAGCAACAGCCCTCAGCTTCTCATAAGTTTCGCCACATTTAATGTTGTTCACAAGAGCCCTCAACTGGTAGCTATCCTGTTCCAGATTAATCCAGCCCATACCAATCCATCATACTCTTCTAAGATCGACTTTAACACTAACCACCCACCTACGTCTAGGTCTTCTTAGGTGCCTCTTTCTTTCTGGCTTTCCCACTAAAATCCTATATGCATTCCTCTTCGCCATCATACGTACTACATGCCCTGCCCACCTCATCCTCCTTGACTTGATCATTCTAATTATACTTGGAGAAGAGTACGAGTTATGAAGCTCCTCATTACGCAGTTTTCTCCAGCCTCCTGTCATGTCATGCCTCTTGTATCCTCAGCACCCTGTTCTCAAACACCCTCAGTGTATTTTCTTCCTTAATATCAGAGATCAAGTACAGACCCATACCAACCTACAGACATAATTATAGTTCTGATTATTTTCATTTTTACAGTTTTAGACAGCAGGCGCGAAAACGAGAGGAGTGTACGTACGTATGTATGTATTTATGCACGTATGTATGTATGTATGCATGTATGACAGCAAGAATTGCCCCAGTACGCTGTTGGTTTCCTCGCGAAGGCGCATCATAGCCTATTTTAAAATATTGTTACAACATTTTCCTGGTAGCCATGAGGTAGACCATGAAACGTTTCCTTCAGGACAGCTTGTGCTCGGACTTTGTACTTTCCGGAATTGGCCAACTGCTTGATCAATGAAAATATCCTCAGCAACCGATGAGCCTATAAACCCACCACTTACTGTTAGCTGATCTAGGCTGTCCGCTTTGTGACGTGAACATGGAAGGAAATGAGTATCAGGAATCTTCCTGAGTGTAAAGGGAGGCCGGCCGGCGTGTAAGGTTGACTATCTCACCGCCATCTGTGAGCCGATTGTCTAGAAAATGTGGGAGCCTCGACGTCTCACAACCCTATGGGCCTTCACGGCCTGTTGCAGGGATAGCTTTACCATTTTTTAACGATCTAACAAGAAGCCTGGGTCGATAAAACAAACTACAGCGTTTAATGAACAAAGGTATAAGAAGAAGATATAAGTGATAATAAAATGCCACTTTCTGCAAGTTTTGTTCACATCAAGGATTAGGGGGGCTTCAAATTTGAAGGGCCCTACGAAACAGCGCAATGAGCATAGCTCCTGGGCTAGCGTTGCAGACTGTCTATGATTTAATTTGTAAACATCACAAGACACGATTCAGTTGTTTATTCCTGGTGCTGGTCACTGATGAATAGCAAAGGCTCTTCTCTGCTGTGAAACAAGACAACAGTCGCAATGACGTCAGGCCAGGTCAGTGGCATGGGTATCCTTGACAGCCAATAATCTCTGGAAAAACAATCTTTTTAAATGCCGTACAAATCCAGCAGATGCTTTCCTAGGAGGTCTTCTACGAATAAGATGTAAAATTATGTTCTGCTTTTAGACTCCCAAGTTTGACCACGAATAAAAGTGGTGTTTACTTTTCTATTTTTGTTTATACTTCATGCAGTGGGGTCACATGTATAGGGTGGAAACAGACGACCTCATGGCTGACAAAGAGAATACCGACATCAGCTCGGGTAGCTGAGACCTGAAATTCTCACGGCCCTGAATACTGACAATGCAGTAATATGGGATGTGACTTCGTGTAGTCTGGTACATGACTAACAATATTTCGGAGGAGCGTAGATGCCTATTCTGAAGATGGATAACTAACTAAACTAACTTCATGGAGTTGAGCCCTTCCTGAGAAGCCGCCAGTTGTGCAGCTACTCAAGAACTTCCTTGAATTTTACGGAACCCGAAGGTTCGTTACTGTTGTGGGGTGTCATATGAAGAGAGAACCACTAGTTGAACTGTCCTATAGTATTTATTACAGTTGCACCGTATACACGGACGAACTTGAGCTTGAAGAACTGAAGAACAACAATAACAACAGTGAACTCACCGAACCAGAACCGTAGAACTGTAGAAATCTAGAACTGTAACTGTAACTTCCGGTCAATGTATCTTCTTATATAACCTAGAGTCGGGCATATAGAAAACGGTTACGTAATAGGTACTGCTGTTGCCGGACACCGTGTTTGCAAGTTCCCTAGCAACCGCTGTCTACTCGTCGTTGCTAAGCAATGAAGCTTGCGTTGTCACACTTGCTTGAATGTGGGCAGTTCCCACATCACCCCCCGCGGGGTGCCCTCCACTGGTCCCTATCCTGAGTCAGATCAATCCAGTCCATACCACCACATCGTATCTCTTAAGATCCATTTTAATATCATCCACCCACCTACGTCTTGGTCTTCCTAGTCTCCTTCTGGTTTTCCCACCAATATCCTATATGCATTCCTCTTGTGCAGTTTTCTCCAACCTCCTGTCACTTTATTTCTCTTTGGTCCAAATATTCTCCTCAACACCCTGTTCTCAAACACCCTCAGTCTATGTTCCTCCCTTAATGACTGAGACCAAGTTTCACACCCGTACAGAACCACAAGCAAAATTATAGTTTTGTACCTTCTAATTTTTATTTTTTTATTTTAGACAGCAGACGAGAAGACAAAAGGTGCTGCACTGAATGGTAGCAGGCTCCTCTTAATCTCTTCTTGGATCAGATTTCTATTTGTTACTGTCGTCCCCAAATATATGAATTGCGGATAATCAGATATGAACATAAAACTAATAAACTAAAACAATACATTAGATGGATACAAATTTTTAAGTAACATCGTAGGAGAAAATAGTGAGGTAGGAATACAAATTACATATTCAGAAATATAAACAAGGAGTTTGTGAATGTCTAAGTAGATGCAGATGAAAAGTTAACAGTTATGTAAATACCTTTCCTCCACCCCCTCCGTTCGGGGATGACGTCACAAGACATGACGGTGATGTTTGAGGTTCACACGGCGATGAGTAGAAAGGTTTCACTCTTACGGAATGTGTACTCCTGCCCATATTTAGTTCGGTAACTGGTACCAGCGTTTCGGAGGAACCTGCAGTAAGACATCTTGAAAATGGAGAAAGAGGTTGCTGCTAAACGTTAGTACTTATCTACCAAACTACACGATGTCACATACATGAAGACCATATTATTGAGAAGAGAGATTTGCACTCCAAATCCTATATTTAAGTAAGTATGTACCATTGGCCGCGCCACAGCTCAAGCGGTTAATCGCAGGCTTCCCACCGCGGCGGCTCGGGTTCGAGCCCGGGTCTGGTCAAGTGGGATTTGTGGTGGACAAAGAGGCGCTGGGGCAGGTTTTCTCCGAGTACTTCGGTTCCGCTGCCAGTCTTCATTCCACCAAATTCTACATCATCATAATCACCTGGGGCAGGTACATAGGCCAATCAGTGGCCGAAGTTCCGAGTGGACCCAACTGGACTCCAACCCCTATTATGCAAATAAAAGAAAAGCTATAACTGTAAATTTGTATCAGAAGAAATTCGGCAAAAAAAAAAATTCTCCCCGGCGGGGAATCGAACCCCGGTCTCCCGCGTGACAGGCGGGGATACTGACCACTATACTACCGAGGAATGCTTACGGTAAGCATGAATCGTTGCAAGACTTAGGACACAGCATTGTCTGCAGATTATTTAGGTTATGATTCATGTAATGTTTGTTCGTACCTCTGCTTTCTTCGCGCATTCATGGAGAAACTATAAATGTGTACGGTATTTTGGGTGGAAAACAGCTAGAGAAGGCAGTACTTTGAACTCAAAGACGTGGACATAATATGAACTACAACTACGTTAGAAAAGACCATAACGGCGGTCGACTTCGATGGAGTTTTGTGATTAGTTACTCAGTTAGTTTGTTATTTATTTAGTTACGTGGAACATGTCTGGCAGATGTGAACGCTAATTATAATCCCGTTTAAACGCGCGGGCCTAAGATGACAATCGCTATTGTTTATATGTCCATAAACTGAATCTGAAACAAGTAGTTAGAGCTAAAGCAAATTTCTGAATGACTGCGTATGTCTGAACTTTAGACTTGGACATGTCACGAACAATTGTATGCCATCAGGCACGCTCAGTTTCGTACGGAAGGAGGTAAAGATAGATTTGTCCATATCCCAAGCACAATCTAGGGAGGAGTATAGGGGTGTGGTTGTAAAGCTTCTTTGCAGACTATGCAAACTACCAAAGAATTACCTCACATACGCCATTCTACTTATATCTGTAATCATAAACACTCATTAGAATTCGCATTTAATAGATACTTGTACTCCACGCTGAGTACCAGATTTTTAACATGCAGCCAACATACCGAAACAAATTTTTTATAGATCTTGAAGATTTGTACCATGCAACATGCCCATTTATTTCACCCATTTCTTCTCTCAGGGGACAGTAGTGTTTTAACTCTCTGAAACACGATTATCAGCATGTGTTTCACCCAATGTAACATTAAGAAACTCGATTCTCTTAATAGAAAGCGTGTATTTTCCCAAACAGCATAAATCGGTTGTTTTTGTAGTGAAGATTTAGTGGATTTCTGTAAGGTAGGAACTGAATTTTAAGTACTGTTTAAACCAGTGTGAGATATCAAAGTACCATATATATCACGAGCTACAATGTAAGATTAGTTGATTTGCGGTGATAAGAACTCTGGCTGTAATCCAAAACATGACAGCGCATATCCGTTTCCTGTAATGCTGAACAAAACGAATCTTTGTTCATATTAAGTACGTTCGAGTCCTTCCACAATTCAACAAGACTGTGTCGTCCTGGTTCCGTGGTGTAGTGGTTATCACGTCTGCTTTACACGCAGAAGGTCCCCGGTTCGATCCCGGGCGGAACCAGTTAATTTTTTTTTTACAATCTTAGAAGATGACTGCTAACTGAAGACAGCCGTCACATTTGTGAAGAGAATGTGTCGCAGTTAATTCTATAGAATTTTAGTTCTAAAAAGTGTACAAATACAGTCTAAGGTAAAGATGTCGTTAATTGGAAATTTAAAAAATAAGTTCGTTACTTAACTAAATACTAATTTTCTGGTAATATAAACTCGCCTATCTCCAGTGTGGAGGTCAAGAATGGTGGAGCTATAACTGCACTCCTCCATAAGCTTAGACAATTAAGCAAAGGGACACGTTTACCTTGTCTGGTAATATAATCTTTCAGTTCCAACCCATCGAAAGTAACAGTGAACCACTCCTTTCTTACAGCCCATTTCCGAAATATCCGTCTTACACTGACTTCCGAGCTCCTCATTGGTCTTTCAAGCAGCCCCTTAATAAATGCTCTTCTTACGAAAATTCAGTATGCATTCCTTGTCTCTCCAATCCTAGCTATATGACCAGGTTTTTTTTTGGAGTCCCTTTATTTCATTATCAGAATAAATCACGCAGCTCGTCGTCAAGATATGCCCTGAACAATTTCGCTGCTGAACACTTGTTCTCTCACAGCTGAGGCCAACGTGTGACCACGCGTACTGAACACGGTTAAATATTATTGTTTCGTATACAGTGCTCTTTTATAAACCTTGGATTTTTCATTTGACATAATCCTCCCAGCCGCACTATGGCCCTGGGGTCTCTTCAGCCTCTAACAGAAAAGAGTACCAGGAATCCTCCTTGAGGTAAAGGGCGGCCGGAGCGAAGGGCTGACGACCTTACCACCATCTGTAAGTCGAGCGTCTAGAACATGTGGAAGCCTCGGCGCCTCACAACCCTATGGGCCTCTACTGTCTGTTAGAGAATAACTTTACCATAAGCAGCCCTCTTAAGAATCTCATATCAGCAGCCATGAATGAGCTGACGTCACACAAATTCTTATTCGATCATGTGGCGTGTGACATATGTATTAGCACAAGCGGGTAAGGCTTGTAACTTATAAGGAGACATCTCGTTCGAAACTAGTCTGGGATAGTACTCAGTTCTTTTACCGGCGTGATCCGGTATGGTCTAGTGGCTAGGATACCTGGCTTTCACCCAGGAGGCTCGGGTTCGATTCCCGCTACCGGAATATTTTTTTTTCTTTTTCAGATGTTTCATCGAATATTAGTTTTGCCATTTATGTCCCCCGTATCGCCATATATGGGGGAGTTCCTTCCCACCTTAACTAAAAGCCTCTACCTTCTGCCCACACTTTCATTGTTTCCATTTCGCCTTAGATACTAAATCATATCTGTAGCTGTTATCTATGCTATGAACGTCACGGTTTGCGTTACCAACACGCGAAGCAGCATTCGCGTTGTCCCAGGAGCCTGTGTCGTCGTCACGAGTACATACTCAGATGAAGCCAACTCAGGTGCGCGGTGAGTTAGTGCCATTCCACATGCGCAATTATCGCTGTCGTTCAAAGTGCCGAGCGGTTATATGCTCCGCAATGCACTGTCGGTATCTGTCCGCACAACGGCAGGCCTGTCTTTCCGTACACATGTTTAATCTATAAAACCACTAAACTGATTTCAATTAAATTTGGTATTTGAGATATATATTGCAACAAGTCAAAGCAAATTCCATTTTGGACCTTATCGGTCAAGTGTTCCGGTCTAGAAATCCGAAATTAACGGCCGTGGGGATTCGTTGTGCTGACCACGCGACACTCTCTATATGCTAGAGTTGGCACTAACTTCGCCGACAAGTGGCGGTCGCTGAGTCGGTATAGTTGGCTTTTGGACTGAAACCACGGAGTTTGTTTTTTGTTTGTTCGGTCAAGTGTAACTGACACTTGATGACAAGGTCAAGAACAACGCAATTTAGGTTCGTCAAAATAAATAAATAAATAAATAAATAAGGGGCAGAAAGAAGAAAAAAATGATCTTGGAAGCGATTCTTATGCACACAATTTACAGTACATCCCATTAAGATGCACAACTCCTGTTTGGAGCATTTTGCAACGCGGCGGATATGTAAGGAAATACAAGGGAAGCCACTTTATAAAACCATGCAGTGTGAAAATCTTTGAAAAAATGAATTTGTATTTGCAATGCAAGGAAGTGGGCGGGGTTACAACATGATCAGAAATGTGATTATATTGATGGAATATGTGAATACACATAACAGGCACACAGACAGCAAGGTGTTTTCATAAGCCCACTTTTATTTATTTTGGGGGGGGGGAAATAGGGAAAGTAGGCTATAAATAAAAATAAGCTATGAGATCAACTTGCTGTCTATGTACCTGCATGTATAACCCCTTCCTATATCGTTGCTAGGCAACGGTTCGTAAACACGTTCCCGAGACAGGAAGTACACATGCAACAATAGAATTCTTTGACGCGTCGTTTTATATGTGCTCCCTGTCGAATCAAAAGAAAGCAGGTGATTGGTTCTTCACAGAACTTAATGTTTAAGTACTAAATCAGGCAATAAACATCACCTGCCTCTGAAGAAGTTCCTACAGGTTAGTAGGATTTTGTGACGGTAATTGGATAGGCCATATAAAAGTAAAGCTATCCCTGTAACAGGCCGTGGAGGCCCACAGGGTTGTGAGATGTCGAGACTCCCACATTTCTAATAAAATTGGCTCACAGATGGCGGTGAGGTTGTCAGCTTTACGTTCCGGTCGACCGCCCTTTACCCCCAGGAAGTTTCCTGGTACTTAATTCTGTTAGGGGCTGACTCGACCCCTGGGCCATAGTGCGGCTGGAAGGATTAGATCAATTGAAAACATTCCGTGACCTCATCGGGAATCGAACCCGCGACCTCCCGGCTGATAGCGTAGTGCCTCAACCAACTACGCTACCGCGTGCCCCTTATCGTGTTCACAAGAGCCTTCTACTGGTCCCTATCCTGATCCAGATCAATCCAATCCATACCATCCCATCCTATCTTTCTAACATCAATTTTAATATTGTCCACCCATCTACGCCTTGGTCTTCCCAGTGGTTATTTCCATCTGGCTTTCCCACCAATATCCTATATGGATTCCTCTTCTCCCCCATTCGTGCCACATGCCCTGCCCATCTCATCCTCCATGATTTGCTCATTCTAATTATACTTGGAGAAGAGTACAAGTTATGAAGCTCCTCATTATGCGGTTTTCTCCAACCTCCTGTCACTTCATCCCTCTTCGGTCCAGGTCAACACAACACCATGTTCTCAGACACCCTGCGGAAACGCAGACGGTACTAAACACCCTAGCAAAGAAAGACTTCCAGGATGCATTTGAAAGGTGGCAGAAACGCTGGGATCGGTGTATGCGCTCCCAAGGGGACTACTTTGAAGGTGACGGTGCAGAATAAGATCTACGTAAGACGTAATAGTTTTTATTAATATATTTCGGGAACTTTTGGATTGCACCACGCACATATATGAGGCTTTCTCAACGATGAACATCAAGATTACGACCTGGGATGCGACACCGTTTGATTTGGTACTTACCTACCAAATTTCACAGCATCACATCCGAGAAGAAAGTATTCTTAAAGGAATATCTAGACGCGCTGCTAATGCACTATTACAGGAAAACTCGAAAGAAAGAACGCAGCTCATCATGCATGTGGCACCAACAAGAAAGCTGCAAGAATTTGGACTCTGTTCCGAGGAGACCGCAATTGCGCTCTGCGAACCAACCAACAGACCGCAGAGTCAAGAGCTCAAAAGTGTTTTAAGTTACGGTAGAAATATTATATTCTGCTCGCTTTCTCTAATTTTCCTTGTATCAGGGCTGAATCGCGCCACTGCGCAGGGTGCTAGGACACTTCCGCGGACATTTAATGCGGAAATCAGGAATCAAGGCGCGCACAAAATTTCTGCAACCTCGAAAACCTAAGAACAAGAACACATAAAACTTCTGAAAAAGCATCACTGACAAAATTATTCTTGATATTCTTATCCCCCTACCTCCTCTTACTGAAGCTCATAAATCCCCAGTACCTTTAATTAAACCCCACTAAATAATCGTCACGACCTCAAGACTGAGGGGCACACAAAAACGAAAATATTACAGACATAACTTCTTGAAATTCGCAACAAGACAACTACGGTTAATTCTGGAAGGATTTAAATTTCGATCATTTTTGCTCCTGATGTAGTTTTACACGTACTGTTTCCATATATTACAAGACTCCTCCTGAGTACACTAACAGGTTCTGCAGTAATAAAATAAATCTCCCCGGCGGGGAATCGAACCCCAGTCTCCCGCATGACAGGCGGGGATACTAACCACTATACTACCGAGGACGTTAACTCTACGATCCTTCATTTTGATGGAATTTGACATCTAATTGGCACCTCTGAACCTGTGACAAGATATAATTAATTTGTATCAAATATTTCTTTTTTGTAGAAAACATATTAGAAGAAATTAATGCAGATGTCTTCCGAACATATAGGTTCAAACTTGCCTTGACGAGCTTGTCTCTGTGAACTACGTGAGAAGTTAACATAAGAACTTAATCTCTGAACAAGAATCAGCTAAGCAACTCGTGCAGATGATGTTAAGCTCTGCATAATCTCTAAACAGCTTCCATAAAACAATCACCACTTTAATTTAATCAAATTAAATAACTTCGCAACTAATCAGCAACAGGGGAATTACATTAAACCCTTGATCTCGCAGCTGTTATTAAAGGAAAAGATTTGGGGTGCTTAAGGTATGTGACTAGAATGAATCAGACAATAGGAGCTAAGCCGCATGGGTGAAAATGGGAGGGCCCAGACCGAGATGACTATGAGAAGTAGTGGAAACAGAAGAGTGAACATCTGCTGCAGAAGAGGACAAGGTTCTTGGAAGATTGTAAAGCCAAAGGAAATTAAGTTATCTTATGGTAATTATCAATAACATTTTAATAAATACTCACCAGCAAACGTCACATTCATACATCAAATACATTTTTCTATGTTATTACAATTTAAAAGAATCAAGAATATCAGAATTGTTGAGTGTACCAATGGGAAATATGTGCTCACAAACTTATTGGCATAGATACCACTGTGATTATGACAAAAGGTTCTTCCGTTTACGCGGTTTAATTTTACGTACCGTTTTCCAGTGCAAGCACAGCGTAAAGCAAAGTATATCCATATTCCAGCTCACTCATTTCTTGTGTAACACCTCGGTCTTCAGTATTTATTTCAATCGGTACACTTCACTGGGGCGCGACATTGCAGCTTACAGACATTGCCGGCCGGCCATTTTGCAGAACACATTGTGACGTTCATACACTAAGAAGGAAACATTCCTACTGCACTGAACCTGTTGATGCTGACCACCTGTTGTTCACTTAAATGTGACCGAATTACTCAGGTAGCAAAGTGACAAACAACAGCATTAAAATACACTAGAATTCTGGAAATTACCTACTACACTGAAACCTATGTTGACCACCTGTTATTCCACTGAAACATGGTCAACTTAAGAAGGTAGTCAGATTACAAAAAAAAACACCATTAAAATACACCTTATCTATGGAAATTCCCTACCACCATGAAAATTATGGTGGCCACCTGTTCTTTAACTCAAACGCAGCCAACTTACTGAAAATATTATTAAAATGCGTTATAATTCGGGACTTGCATGTTTACAGCGACTACCCGCAGACCACCAAGCTCTTTCGAGGACCTTATTTTGTGCGTGACCTGTGACTACCGGGAATACTACATAATTAACACAACGTCAATAAATATGAAACAGCTATACATATTCTGATTAACACTGAAAAGGGCTAAATGCAGTGCGCTAATCTGAACAACAAAAAAAGTACCATGTTGTATTTTAGTACCCTATTGCAATTGGCATTAGAAAGTATTTTCAGTTGCTTACCGTCCACTATGCAACAATTTCAAGATTTAAAATTAAATCCTTCTAAAACTCTTCACTGCACTACACGTTTCGGTCCACTCGGACATGGCCACGGTGGACGGTAAGCACTGATAATTATCTGTGGTAAAGGGAGACCACTGCACATGCAAGAGACAAAGAAACGGATAGGTATCCATCCGTACAGACTGGTACAAAAGCACATGTTTCTGCGCATAAGCATGGTAAGGCATACGAGAGGATAAATAAGGTAAAGCTATCCCTGTAACAGGCCGTGGAGGCCCATAGGGTTGTGAGACGTCGAGGCTCCCACAGTATCTAGACAATCGGCTCACAGATGGAGGTGAGGTTGACAAGTACAGGCGAATGGCCATATCTGAATTATTGGCGATTTGCCGATTCAGCAGAAAACGCCGCCAGTTATTACATGGCTGTCCAACTTCACAGGTCCCACTGTACAATTTTGGACACACGTGATTTTAGCGCCACTTCGCGTCAGTGGAACTGAGCCAGTATCACGAGGTATGTGCAAATCACACCGACAAAGCTGTACACGAAGGGCAGGTCCAGAGAAAAGAATCCTGCGGCGGAAAATGCAACTTTCATGTTCTTAAGTTGGACGGACAGAAGTCTAAGTTCATTTAACGTTTCATACTGCAACCGAGGGCGTAAAGTCAACTTCTCGACTAGAATCTGTGATTTTCTGCATTCTTCAGTTGTTGCGTGACAAGACAGAACTATAAAAAGCAGGATAGCTATACACAAAACACACCAAATCAAACCCGTTAGTGTCCATATATTCTCTCGTAACGTACTTCCCTGACTGGCAGCTAACATAATGGAGAGTACACAAGAATAGGAAATATATACAACACACATAAAGATCCAGAACGTCAACACAAAAATTGGCAGCCCAAAACATGAATTTATCAGAAGCACAACATCATATAACTTGCAATAAATATGTCTTTTCTCCAGTATCTGACGCTTCGCGTACGTTTTATTATAATATAATGACCCGAATGCGTCCGAGCCTGATAAGAAAAGAATGTTTTTACCACGTGATTCTGTTCTGTCTCTCCAAACGTGTGGCTGTGAATCGAGCGCGCTGTTGAGATACTTGTATCTCTGTCCCAAAAGTAAAACAACATTCGTAAACTGAACGATTAGAATTATCAGTGATATATATTCAATAGTCTCAATTAACGAAGTAATATNAGGCACTTCACGAATAAGCCTCTTTACTCGTGGGGAAAACAACCGGTAACCACTGGATAGGGAGCTGGTTGGGCCCCAGAACCGATCCGGACGACGTGGAGAAGAGAAAAATGTTGTCCCTTTCGGAACTCAAAATTTCTACCTTCGACAGTCCAGCACGTAGCCAGTCGGAACTGCCGATGCGAATGTCAGTAGTTACCATTTTATAGTCCCTAATTATTTCTGTATTTTCAACATGTTCTTCCAGAGAATTTCGGGTACTGTTGTGATGCAGATTAGAATGTTAGGTAAACACGAGAGTAGCATGAAACTGCAATGAAGTCATATTAGAATTAAGATTTTAATTTTTTAAGGAAAGTAAGGTAGCAGACTGTATAAGAGGAGCAGCCCTTAGCAGGTTCCGCAGGCATGGCAGAGCGACCGTACCAGCCAGCGGGGCGATCGCCGGAGAGGAGCCAGACACGGCCGTTAATCTTCCGGTCAGTGAGACCACTAAGGAGGCAGACACTTGATTGGCCCTAGCAAAGGCAACTATGGATTCAGGATCCTTGAGTTCAGTCGTGGGTCTAATAATCGTAATTTGTACAGAGTCAAGTAAGTAAGGTGGACACTCTTATACGTGTATACCCAATGCTGCCGTAGTAAGGACATGAGCTTCCTCGTCGTATTAGTTGAACATTAGAACACAGGGACTGTTACGGTTAGTAGAAGTGATAGTAAAACAAAAGAAAACAAAAATCCGTGGTTTTAGTCCGCAAGCGAACTATACCGACCGAGCGACCGCCGCTTGTCGACGAAGTTAGTGCCAACTTTAGGGCATAGAGGGTGTCGCGTGGTCAGCGCAACGGATCCCCTCTGCCGTTAATCTCGGTTTCAGATATCTCTTTATATAGCAACACTGCCACGGTTTCTAATGTTGCTGAAAACCTAGCTATCAAAGTGTTGTTATTCTGCTATAAGGGAAAGTTAAAGATAGCAATGGTTATATATGTGTGTAGCAACACGTAATCAACTAGCACCGTTCTTCATGACGACATTAACATTCATAACATTCTTGTGCAGATGCATACAGTCATACTTTAACACGTTCACACTTCCTTAAGTAATTAACTATTGTTTACTTTAGCGGCCTCCATTCAAACCCGGCGGAGGTCGTGGAATTTTTAGGGGATGAAAAATTCATGGAACAAGTCCTCCGGGAGGGACTTTAAGCCGTGGGTCCCGTGTCGTAGATTTACGGCACATAAAAGATCCTCATGTCTCTAGGAGACCTCTGAGCAAAATTAGGCAACAAGTTTCCCGCCCAAGTAGTTTCCAATGCCTCTGGTAGAGGGGGGAAATATCAGGTACCGAGGGCCGACCTCGTTGGCTGAACGGGGCTGATAGCACGCACCAGTACCGGTAGGGTATGGCGACAGTAGAAATTAAAGGGGGACGCACAATGGACCAATAACTGGTCTAAGTGCATGGGGAAACCCACCCCCTCTAATAATAATAATAATAATAAATAATAATAATTGTCTATTTTATTTATATAGTAAAATTGGAGAATAAATCCACCGAACACCTCCAGGTTCAGCAGTATAACATGAAGTGAAGCTCGCAAAACAATGTTGGTCCAGCATAGCGACTCAGAGTGCTTGAACTCCAGAAAAGCATGCGTAGAGTCATTCTGTAAAGATTTCAGTCATTTCACCTTGTTCCATTTGATGCAATTCTGAGTGGTGTATGAAAACTGTGCATTTTTAAAAATACTTCATAACACCGAAACGTGTAGATGGCCTTCAAATGTCGAGGTGTGCTGACGGCGTGAACTTCTGTCATTTTGCATATTTAATTATGAAAACCAGAACATAACTGAATAGTTTCAGATACAGTTTCAATGTTCTTCTTTGTGTGGACATGCGAAGTGAACTTCGTGGACTCCTGAAGATTTTGCCACAATGCTAGACGTATTTCAAACACAAAGTTCCTATGTCACAGGCAGCGAGTGGCGGAAACTCTTGACACGGTAAGATGAAGTGCAGAGCAGATGGAGGGGTTCTGTACCCTGTATCCACAGACCGCTCATAATATACAGCACTGTAAAAATACAAAATATAAGTTTCAAAGAATTATTCTAAACAGGCAATTTGACGAAAGTGATGACAGAGAGGCTACTGTTGTCAGAACCACCTAGCGGCAGAATTAACATGATCTAATAACAGAGCGTGCTGCCCTCTGTTCACCGACTGTGTTACCACAGTCTTACGCAACATTATCACGACCCTATTTATCAGACATTTCCAGAATGAGAATTCAAGGACTGTAAATCTTAAATGTTCTGTGATGCTTACGTGGAAGTAACGTTTATCTGCAGCAACAGACGCGTAGCTGAACTCTTCATAACGAAACAGCCTATATCGTTTTAAATCTTCACCATGCTGTATAACCCATCAGATCTCTATGTTACGGCTACAAACTCCGTGGTTTTAGTCCGCAAGCGAACTATATCGACCGAGAGATCGCCGCTTGTCGACGAAGTTAGTGCCAGCTTTACCGCCTCTGTGGTCGAGTGGTCAGAGTTCCTGGTTATAGATCCATAGGTCCTGGATTCGATTCCCGGCGCTACCAGATTTTGTGAGAAGTAATGGGTCTCAAATGGGGTCCACTCAGCCTCGTGAGGATAACTGTGGAGCTATTTCAAGGAAATAGCGACTCCGGTCTAGAAAACCGAGATTAACGGCCGTGGGGATTCGTTGCGCTGACCACGCGACACCTCTATCCGCTGAAGTAGGCACTGTGTTACGACTAGGCAACGAACTGCGTGCCATGTACACAAAGCGATACCGCTTGTGTAGAAAACAAACCGTTTTATAACCGGCCACATCAAACGCCTACGTGGGTTCCTAACGGCAGCCAAGAGACCGAGAGGCTTATATTTTTAAGTAGCAGCAAGTAATCAGCTTTAATGGCGGTTGAATTACAAGTGACGTCAGTACTGTTCAGAAAGTGCTTGGTATCTCCGATCTGTTGGCTGTGTAATGCTGTTCTAACGCTCCCCATTATTCTCCGCTGTAATATCTCACTGTCTCTCACGTCGCCCCTTTGTTCTACACGGCTTACAGGATTAGGACCGCTACTCAACAAACGTCCATCACGCAAAGACCCGGGCGAGTCCACAATGTAGCCAAATGTTGAAGCCAAGCGTAGGTCATCAACCTAATTTTCTGGCGAATGTATTTTGTCGTATCATAAAATTCGGCTCGTCACTAGATTTGTCATGTTTAGCTTAAAGCAAATGCATATTTATACCAGAACTTCAATAATTAAACTTCACTCCATGCAGACGTATGGGGGAGTGGAGGTATAGCTGCGTTAATCTTAACCTCGGCGCTAGATGGAGGTGAGTGGTCAGCTTCTAGTCCCTGTAGCTTTATCCCGAGGGAGAGAGGCCATGAACCCACCGTACAGGAGGCTGCGTGGGCCCCAGAGCAGGTATAGAACCCCGATTCCTAGTCGCTATGTGGGCTGAGCTGCGGATTTAAATTAAAATCATTCATAAACGTTAAACAAGAGGGAACCGGAGGGAACTAGACGTGGCCAGACATACGGTCCTGCAAAACTGCAAGCTTGCCTACTCAAGTTATGACTGGTTTGGGACTGCTATTGATTCCTCGCGGAACTGGTCAAACGTAACAGACTTCAGCTGACAAGGGCGCCAGGTCACGAGGGTATTGAAAGTCATGAAACCGCCATTTGCAAAACTGTGATCCGAATGCCTGCTTATAGCACCTGAATCAGCTTGCAGCAACTAAGCAGTAACTGCCAACAGGGCCATCAGGGACTGGACAAACGGAGACCGTCAACAATACTGGGAGTCCTTAACAGGACTCAGTGAAGATTCTAAAGGGTTCTGACGATGGTGGATGACACACAGAATTACTGGGTTTTTGGACTTTTTCCATCGTCCGGAATTCTAGGTAACAGAGGACACGACGTTTCGGAAACTGGATCTGTTTCCGTCTTCAGGTGAGAAGACACCTACTCAGTTGGGCCCCTTAGAAAGATTGAGATTAGCTCTTTCTAAGGGGCTCAACTGAGTAGGTGTCTTCCTTTCTCACATGAAGACGGAAACAGATCCAGTTTCCGAAACGTCGTGTCCCCTATTACCTAGAATTCCAGAATTAGGAAAAAGTCCAAAAACCCAGTAATTCTGTAGGACACAAGGCGGTTCCTATAAGGACCTTCCGTCAGAAGACCCAAGGAACTGTCAAAACTAAACAAGAACCGGTTATGATGGGTGACAGGACTTCCTAGAGGGCTCTGTCGTATGAAAGGACACCTCTTCAAAACAGGAGTGACAGATAATACCATTTGCGAAAGCAGCTTCGAAAAAGATGAATCAGCCACGTAAAATCTATGTGATTGTGAGGCCACAGCCTGCCTAAGCTGGACCATTATTTCATCGAGTCAGATGACTGTCAATGTGCCCCTGTAAGATACTACACTCCATGCGAAATGTAGGATTGTGAGGGGCTGACGCTCAAGGTGCAAGGGTGAGTCCAGACCTACCCTTCATGCATTCATTCAATGTGTAATGTACATGGCTCGCCAAATATTCTTGTTCAGGTTCGGTTCTCGAAATTTTAGTGGTGAACATTCATGGGCGTCACGGCCCATCGGTTGAGAAACGCGTAACAGTGCAGAAGACAGCCTTACCTTATCACGTAATGGAACAATAGATTACATCATATAATATTTCTAAAACTACATCTAGAAGTTTCCGATAATTGGATGGCCAACATAATATCTCATTGAATTTAAAGACATCGAACCGATGGTTCTAATTTTCATAATTGCTGCATTTGTAAATTCTGGGCTCGCCTGATTACTTGGGGACATTAATTGATATGATGTAAAGTAAAGAGCAAACATTCTGCTGTAAACTGTACTGTGACATGTAGACCCATTGCCAACTCACAGCTGCGTAAACAGGCGACAGTACACCAGCAGTTGCTAGGGAACAGCTCTGTTGACACGTTTCCCCGGCAGCGAAAGAACACGCAATAATGGAAGAGGCGTTTTCTGTGCGATCCGTGCAGGAGCTGTATAACGAGGAGTAGTAGTTCAGTTATGAGTTAAAAGAAAAATCTCTGGTCGTGAGGCTCAAGGGGCTTGGCGCCAAAAGAACTGATTGGCGATAAACAGCCAGTTGTAAAGTAACTTAGAGTTCAGTCGGTCCCCCGCATGGAGGTGGGTTCGAATACCACCACTGTAGCCCTGCGAGTCGTAGGAATCTATGACAAGGGAACCCAGTGCCTGGGGGTAAAACTGGGCCACATACGGGGACCCGGCCCTCCAGGTTGCGGGATTCTCGAATCTGAGACAGTAAAATATGGTCATGAGTCCCGCGGGACACGGACCTGACGATAACTGCGCTGGCGAGGACCAGCAGCAATTGTAAACGACAAACCCATCCTCTCGTCAGCGGCACATCAACAAACCCGCAACTGTCTGACAGTAAAAAGCAATCTGGTCTTGGGCCCCAGATGCGGGCTTGACACCAAGTGAGACTGGCCGATTGACTGTAGGGACTAACATAACTTCGAATTTGACTTGAACTGGAGTCGAGTCAGTTGAGAAGGGTGAGAAGGTGGTAGCTGAGGGCGGAGGCAGTTCGGGAACCCAGAGGAGGAGGAGGAAGAACGTCCGCAGTTAGAAGCCGCTATGAGGCAACGGATAGTGAAAACTCAGAAGACTTTGTGTGCTGTAGTTACAATGACTTGCGACGAGCTGATCGCCCGTCGAAGGAGTCCTGCCGTATGTAAAATGATAATGAAACTGAGAAATCAGCCCTGTGCTCCAAAGTGGGAGCAAGAGGAGAGTTACAATGATCTCTGGAGAGCGTAACTCAGTGAGACTTCCGTGGTTATTTGTAGTTACGATCTGAAAGTGTTCAATAAATTCGATTACAAATCCAAACCCCGTCTATCATCACTCAATCACGCAACAATATTTTGTAAATTGGAGTGTCTTTTTTACCAAAATGTGGACAGCGATATCATAAGGAGTTTTCGCAGCCAGTAAGGCAGAGGGACGCTGGACCTGAGCCCTGAAGATGTAATGTGAGATGAAAGTACAGATTTTCCTTACAAACATTACTCTTCGACTGCAGTCACTTTCAAGAGACCCAAATTAATAGTGTTATTGCTTACACTAGCCGGTCACGGTAGCCGAGCGGTCTAAGGCATGCACTGTCTTCGCTCGCTCGGAAACCGAGATCGTGGTTTCGAATCCCACTCAGGGCATGGATGTTTGTGTGCGTTTTTCTGTGTTTGTAGAGGCCTTGCGACGAGCTGATCACTCTCCCAAGGAGTCCTACCGAATGTGTAAGATCTAGTAAACCGAAGTGAACGGAGTTTCATGGAGGTAGGCCTAGGCCCAAATTGGGGCTGTAGCGCCACAGGAAAAATTGCTTACACTAAGCTATATGACAGTTACTTGCATAAATAATATAAGCAAAAAACACTCACCAAATTTGTATTTCCTTGCGGCGGTCTCCACGCAAAGTCCATAATAACTTTCAAGTGCCTTTGGTATGGAATCCCAAATGTGCCCATTAGCTGTAAAACAAAATAGTGGTTGATTATTATATAATCCAAAGTGCGATCTTCTGAATTATAACGCTGTGAAACCTAGGACGCGAGTCCCAAGGATTTGGAAAAAACATACTGCCTTTGTGTCCAAATCCACCCTGAATATGGAGGCAGAATGTTCCGCCGAAATGTTATTATTCAACGCCATTAAAACCTCGGAGACCGTATCCGTTTTAGCGCAATTTGGTGAAGACATGACACGTGACTTCAAGCCAGCGGATTGCAAAGCAGTGACGTTCCTTCACAGTCAGACCTGCATCCCGTCACTGCTACAGTAGAGAAGTGCAGAAACTTCCGTCTTGAGACACAGAGATACTGGGTTTTCGGACTTTGTCCATCGTCCGGATTCTAAATCATCATCATCATCAGTAATCTGTCAAGACGACAGGTCCACAGTCTCTTTCAAAACAATTCCTCCACTTAATGCGATCTAGAGCTTTCTCCTTCAAATGACAGTATCCTCTTCTGTCCCCAAGGTCATCCAGCATCTTCTTACGTCTTCTTCCTCGTCTTCTTGTCACTTCTATCCGCCCATCTATCTTTCCTTCGATAGCTTCTTTTAGAAGGCAGTTTCTGCGTAAAACATGACCAATCCAATTAG
>NW_019743163.1:894762-907948 GCF_002891405.2 Cryptotermes secundus | reverse complement strand
ACTGTATTTGAGCCATAAACTTGCAGTGCTGTCGTGAGGACGTTGCGTAGCTCATGATTTCAAGAAACGCAAGACGAGATTTTACTACAGATTATGGGCCTATATTGAAAATGTGTGGGTGATTTGCATGTCTTGACTGCAGCTGCTGCTGCCAAGGTTGCATGACGTAACATCACATACACTGGGATCTGGCCCCAAGGACTTATCGTCACAGAACACCTTGCAGACATGACGCCATGACTGTCGACAATTTGCATTAATCTTCCTCCACGTGTGTTTGCTTTACTGACCGCAGGAAGTGGGGGAGAGTGGATTTACTTACAATAATGAAACGAATGGACGCTTTACTTAACTGAAAGTTGATTCTGAAGACAGAAAGAACGACAGAAATGCCGGGTTGTTAGCCTACAGTAAACAGGGACCACCAGGCTGTTTTGGATGTCAGGAGAATCTTATGATTCATTGCGAGTTCCGTATGGATCGACCAGAAAATTATACCGAATTTAAATACAGTAAATCCCCTCTAATACGGTTACAGTTAATTTGGATGTCGGTTAATCCACATCGAAATATGAAAAATGAAAAAGAGCTGTTCACAGAAGCAGGAAGGCCTAAGAACTGTGAGAGGGATCCTGATTAAGGAACATCAGCAGAGGTCTCTTCAGACAGAACTTGACAGTCTCTTCAGACCTGCATTGTTACGTTCAGAAACAAGTACAACTTCTGAGTCTCCTATCGACGAATAAATTTACTGTCTTTTTATGGTTTTAAATAAGTGTTGTACAGTGATATTCTTTTGTGTTCATCAGAACTCAAAATTGAAGTAGATACTACAGGGGTCTGACGAAGGTGTATAACACATAGAGATACTGGGTTTTCGGATTTTGTCCATCGTCCGGATTCTAAATAACTAAGAAAAAAGACGACGTTTCGGAAACTGGATCTGTTTCCGTCATCAGGTGAGGGAAGACACCTACTTTGTTAGGTCCCGTAGAAAGAGCTGGCCTCAATGACTGTTTTCCCTCACCTGAGGACGGAAACAGATCCAGTTTCCGAAACGTCGTCTTTTTTCTTAGTTATTTAGAATCCGGACGATGGACAAAATCCGAAAACCCAGTATCTCTATGTGTTATACACCTTCGTCAGACCCCTGTAGTATCTACTTCAATTTTGAGTTCTGATGAACACAAAAGAATATCACTGTACAACACTTATTTAAAACCATAAAAAGACAGTAAATTTATTCGTCGATAGGAGACTCAGAAGTTGTACTTGTTTCTGAACGTAACAATGCAGGTCTGAAGAGACTGTCAAGTTCTGTCTGAAGAGACCTCTGCTGATGTTCCTTAATCAGGATCCCTCTCACAGTTCTTAGGCCTTCCTGCTTCTGTGAACAGCTCTTTTTCATTTTTCATATTTCGATGTGGATTAACCGACATCCAAATTAACTGTAACCGTATTAGAGGGGATTTACTGTATTTAAATTCGGTATAATTTTCTGGTCGATCCATACGGAACTCGCAATGAATCATAAGATTCTCCTGACATCCAAAACAGCCTGGTGGTCCCTGTTTACTGTAGGCTAACAACCCGGCATTTCTGTCGTTCTTTCTGTCTTCAGAATCAACTTTCAGTTAAGTAAAGCGTCCATTCGTTTCATTATTGTAAGTAAATCCACTCTCCCCCACTTCCTGCGGTCAGTAAAGCAAACACACGTGGAGGAAGATTAATGCAAATTGTCGACAGTCATGGCGTCATGTCTGCAAGGTGTTCTGTGACGATAAGTCCTTGGGGCCAGATCCCAGTGTATGTGATGTTACGTCATGCAACCTTGGCAGCAGCAGCTGCAGTCAAGACATGCAAATCACCCACACATTTTCAATATAGGCCCATAATCTGTAGTAAAATCTCGTCTTGCGTTTCTTGAAATCATGAGCTACGCAACGTCCTCACGACAGCACTGCAAGTTTATGGCTCAAATACAGTGCACACATGCGTCGGAAAAACTGAACGGGAGGAAATGGAAGTTGCGGTTCTGCCCGCGCCCTAGATCTAGAAGAGGACACCAAAATTGTTTCCAAAATTCGTTCTCTCAACACGCGCTAACAGGCGGGCCGCTGTGAAGGGGGTAACGTGAACTGTGCTCCCATATCATCATCAGTAATCTGTCAAGACGACAGGTCCACAGTCTCTTCCAAAACAATTCCTCCACTTAATGCGATCTAGAGCTTTCTCCTTCAAATGACAGTATCCTCTTCTGTCCCCAAGGTCGTCCAGCATCTTCTTACGTCTTCTTGTCACTTCTATCCGCCCCTCTATCTTTCCTTCAATAACTTCTTTTAGAAGGCAGTTTCTGCGTAAAACATGACCAATCCAATTAGCCTTCCGTTTTCTTATTTCATGGCTCCCATATATAACAGAATTTTGGGGCGTGACTTTTTCGCCATTTGCCGACCTTTTGTTGTACTAATCATTTCGTGTTCAGTCAGTAGCCTGAACAGATGATACAGATCGTTTCATCATCATTGGCCACAGCCTTCCTTCTGAGATTCTGCCGAATTTGACCCGATTTTCACTTCTTTGGATTTTGCAACATTTTTTTTTCTTCACAAAGGAAAGTCGTCAGCTTTACGTCCATCCCCCAACCTAGAGCTCCAGGTCTGTGTATTTATGTCCCCCAGTGACAGAATGACCCAGTTACACCCCCAGGCATCGGGCTCCCTTTTCGTCGCCTTCTACGACTCGCAGGGCTAGGGTGGAGGTATTCGAACCCGCCTCCACAGGGGACGAACAGGTGTTGGTAACTGACGCGACAACACCGTAGTCTGCACCTAGCCCCAGGAAAAGTTCGCTTCTGTCAGTCTGTCTTACACCAGCAACAGAAGGCGAGGACTGTCTCTTCTGTTGCCGGCAGAAGCGATAATTCAATTGACAAGACGAGAAGGAACACAGAAATTTCTTTCTACGTTGCAAAAGAGACTCCTGTGACTTCCTACAACGTTGGAAACCTAAGGGAAGATATCACTTTCAAGATGAGGGCATAACTTTAAAAATAACATTAAAATAAAAGGGGTAGAATGGATTCAAGTGGCTCAAGATGACGTCCAACGAGGGGAATTTGTGAACACGGGTTTGGTCCTTGAGCAGTCAATCTTTTATCCAGCTGAGAAACAGCAAACAGTTTGAGCCGGTTATACTGAGGCCACGGCAAGATGTCCCACGAACTGATAACCTCCGCAGTACCCCTGAACATACTTCTCTATCCCACACCGCTTCTCCATGCATTCCGTTCACACGAATATTGGCAATGCGAGGCACATAGCGAACTTGCTTTGGGTTGGCTGACATAGGCCTGAGAGCATTGTAGGGGTAGACTACAGAAGGAAGGGAGTGGGAAGCCTCCAGAATCCATGGGACTTCTTTCCGTCGCTTCTGTATAGTTAGCCAGAGGTGTGGAAATAAATTGGGCTGATATTATTCTCCGATGAAATTCTGATTTCATTCTCTTCTTGGCAAGTGGCACAAAGCGGACGGTCTAACTCGACGTTTAACCAGTTGGTGCCACTGAGACGTAAATCACACTTGTTAACAGGCATCAGTGGGCCGTATTGACAGGTTCAAACGGGAGGGGGGGGTGTCAAACAGTCGGTTACAAGGCCCGGACATCAGGGCATCTGGAGCATGAAGTGGTACCCCAGCTGCAACATCCCCCAGCCTGAAGGACGACAGCCAACCCCCAGACAATAATCAAATATTGTCACCGGCCAGAATTTCCCACACTAGGAACCGCGACACATCTCCTTCTCCAAAGACTGCGACGGTTTCTTCGATGGGCTCAGAAAATTCTGATAATCTATGCTGGATTTTCTCGCGCTTGCTACTACGAAGAGTAAAATATCGTGAGTTGCCTTGCCATGCCATGTACTCTGGTAGAAATTCACCCACGTTTCGGAGGAATGTGCTGAATACGTCTTAATGATGGCAATGTAAGCCAAGGAAGCCGGATCCGCTTTCTGATTTCTTATTTGGCATTTATATACTTGGCTTTAGTCTTCGACCCTGGTAAGCATTACCTTTCTCCGAAACGTCTTTGAACTTCTATCAGGCTACATGGCGTTACATCCAAGGAAATAGTATTTTTCTATTGGTCTAATTATCATGCATATGAATTGATATGAAAATGTCACATTAAATTACAAACATAAACTGACTGACTACCCCTCGTAATTATATTTTGAAATTGACTTGAAAGGATTCAGACGATGGTGTATGCTGTACAGAACTCTAAGGCTTATTTTGGACTTTATCCATCGTCTGGTATATATAAGACAAAAAACCACAACGTTTCGGAGACTGGATCTGTCTCCGTCCTCAGGTGGAGTCTCCGAAACGTTGTGGTTTTTTGTCTTATACGTGTATATACCAGACGATGGATAGAGTCCAAAATAAGCCTCATAGTTCTGTATTCTGAAATTGTTAATAACATATTAAGTCGTTTTTGTATTTCGAAGCCTGAAACATTCGTATTCATACAAAGGGCGCCTCATACTGGAAGAGTGTGGAAAGCGCTGTGATATGCTCTTTTGTTAGTAGGAAATGAACTCTAATCGCCCATAACTTCTTCGTTCCTCACCCTGCCGCAATGGATCTTGGGATCTTGCCTAGTTTTCGCATCAGGACGTTTCTGCGCTGAAGACGACAGATAATACACCAACTCAGAAAGCGGTACCATGGCAGCCTGTTTTGCTGGGAGATCTTGTCTAGCTACCGGTCCAGACGTTATCTCAGATCACGACCTCCTGTTTCAAGTAAAATTGATTTACTCTTTGCCTTATACGCAGGCTAGCACGCGGGAGAGTCAGTAAATAGGTCACAAATGGATATAAAAAGTAACACATGTGATATTCGAACCTAGGAAAAACATTTATTTCCCGACATATCATCCACCAACACTGATACACATGTCCCATCGCTTTACCAGCGCGTCGAAATCCGCAGCATAGAAGTCTTTTGACTGTTGTCTCAGCCACTTCCGCATTTCCGTCTCGACCTCTTCTTCAGCGAAAATTTTGCCACGTTTCTCGACCCAGTTATGAATCGTTTTACGCGACAAACACCTCGCACCGTAGGCAGTTATGATTATCCTTTGCATTTAGTCCTTTCGCCCACAAAAAAAGAAAAACGCATAACAGAACGCTGCTCTTCGGTAGAACACCCCTCAATCAAGGTCGCCATTTTGACTACTAAAACCAGCCTCGGAACATGCGCATGCGCGTCTGCTACCTAGACTGTCACGAAGCTGGACTGTGCTGCTACCTAGTGATACATTTTGAAAATTAATTACATCAATTACAGCTGTTTTACTTCCATCTGTGGCCTACTTGTTGACTCTGCCTCGTACTAGTGAGAGAAGAAATAGTCACGAAAAATGGGCAATAACGTGCGTTTCAGTTTTATCAACGAATCTCTCAGTCGGTAGAGAGAGGGCTACGGGCCGGACTTACCGGATTCAATTCCCGGCAGTGCATGATTTTTCTCTTCTCCACAGGGTCCAGATAGGCTCTGGGGTTCACCCACCCCCTATACAATGGGTACCGGGGGCTCTTTCCCTGGGAATAAAGGATCAAGGACATGAAGATGACCAGGCCTGTAGTCGAACGTCCCGGGCTCAGGTCATTGTTTATATGTATTATATGTATGTATTATAAGAAACTGAAGACAACTATAAAATGGAGTACACTATGGTGTTAACAAAACAATATTTACGCATGTCTTAACATTGCCTTCCGCTCTAGAAAACCGAGATTAACGGCTGTGGGGATTCATTGCGCTGACCATGCGACACCCTCTATCCGCTAAAGTTAACACTAACTTCGCCGACAAGCGGCGGTCGCTCGGTCGGTATAGTTCGCTACAGGATTAAAATCCACAGAGTTTATTTTTTCTTAACACTGTCTATGCCAGTGACTACATTTGAATTAGGCAAGTGGTCGAGATATGGGCACGAAAATTTCCATTTTCGGTTTTTTGCGACCGTGCCCAGGGGCAGTTTCTGAAGAAAACCGACCTTCTCTCGGCCTCGGGTTATGCCGAATGATATAGCTGTATCACTGTTTCCAGGAAGAAATATGTTTGCTTGGAACAGGGGCACGAGAAATTTCGATATTCAAAAGTTAGGGGACGCATGTTTTAAAGCCTTTGCTTCGAATCTCATATTTTGTTTCCAGGAGTACATAATAGCAGGCCCACTGTGTTAAGGCTGCAAACTCCAGAAGAGAGAGAGGGGTAAAAGTGACTGGAAAACAGTATCTCCCTTTAATATTAAACACGTCTCCTGTACGTGTGTTCGAATCCCGTCGACCTTGATATGAACCAGCGCTAGACTAGAAGCTCTATCTACCTCGACAGAACGTGGTCTCGCGGTTTCTCATGAACGCCAAAGACGTTTCCTTCACACACTTGCTGCCTGCATGGAGGGGGTTCTCAGGGGTCAAAACGACATCGCTTTTGTCACTGGGGGCCGTACAAACATAGATATATTATCATTATTATTGTCGCTGCCTTCGCACCGCGGTGGCCCGGGTTCGATCCCGGGTCTGATGAAGTGTGATTTGTGGTGGACAAAGTGGCGCTGGGGCGGGTTTTCTCCGAGTACTTCGGTTTCCCCTGCCAATCTTCATTCCACCAATTGCTCCACAATCACCCTCACCTATCATCTGGGGCTGGTACAATAGGCCAGAAGTGGCCGCAGTACAAGGGACTTAGTCCCACCCCACTAGCAATAAGAAAAATACGTTAATCATCTTATTAATCGCTAAAACCCATCCCATATCTGGGAGTTGTTCTAGTTAACTTCTACAACAACAAGGCACCAAAGATCTCCGAAACGTCGGCAGACCAGACCACCGAATAATAAGTCGATGGTCACAGTAGCCGCGCGGTCTAAGTCATAAATTGTCTTCGCTCGCTCGGGAGCTGGGAGCGTGGGTTCGAATCCTACTTGGTGTGTGTATGCGTTTATTTTGTGTTTGTATTGTCCTGTGTTTAGACAGCGGCCTTGCGACGGGCTGATCCCTCGTCTAAGGAGTCCTATAGTCTGTGAAAAATGATTACGAAATTGAATAAGAGGCAAGGGCCCTTAATGGGCTGGAAGAGTCATTGAAAACAAAAATGGTTTTGAAGGTCTGGTTATGCGTGTCCGGTATCTTTCCAAGATACTTCTTGCTGGAAAAAGAAAAGTTTGTAGTAGCCGTGATTGTGAAGCTTCGAAAACTCCATGGAAAATTACATGGGTTTAAATCTCAGCTCTGTTGTTTACATTTTTAAACTTTAAATCCTTAATTCCTCTTCGCCAGTTCATAAATAGTTCTCTGTGGTCTAGTGGTCAGTGTTCCTGGCTACAGATCCAAAGGTCCGGGTTTGATTCTCGGCGCTACCAGATTGTTTCTGAGAAGTAGTGGGTCTGGAACGGGGTCCACTCAGCCTCGTGATGATAATTGAGGAGCTATTTCAAGGAAATAGCGTCTCCGGTCTAGGAACCCGAAATTAACGGCCGTGGGGATTCGTTGCGCTGATCATGTGACACCCTCTATCCTCTAAAGTTGGCACTAACTTCGCCGACAAGCGGCGGTTGCTCTGTCGGTATAGTTCGCTTGCGGACTATAACCACGGAGTTTTTTGTCTATTATTAACTACGGAATGTCAGGCAGAGAATTCTATCTTCTAAGCAGTGATTACGAGAGACGTCCCTAATGCAACACACTTTTCACTGTGTATGACACCAAACTTGCACTCAACTCACTGAAACGCTGAGTGTAAATTTGGTGCCACACACAACAAGAAGCGCCTTGCAGTGTGGAAGGAAGAGAAACTGCATTAGTACTAGAAACTTCAGTGCAACAGGATGCCGAAATACAATATTACGAGAGACAAATTAAAAGCAATAAAATCTTTACTTTTATTTAGACAAATCTGTTATAACATCAGTCACAGGATACTTAAAAGAATACGTTCACACAGAACACGTGTTCGTGAAGGCCCATAAGGAACAGAGATGTTTCTGTATGATTTAAGATTTTCACAGCCGTGACTATGAAAATGCCGTCTTCTGGGATGTGGCGCCGTGTAGATCTTGAGTGATCCTACGTTTCGGAGGAACGTATCGCCTCCAGCCACCTCCACCCACCTGCTCACGGTGGTACCTTGCTCGCGGATTTTTCTACTCTGTAGATTGAGGCGACATGTTCCTCCGAAACGTCGGTTCACATAAGATCTAAACGGCGCCACATTCCAGAAGACGGTATTCTTCAGAGATGTTTTTATTCCTAAGTACGAAACCTGACATGAATCACAGAATTCAATATGTGACATAGGGTGACAAATAGCTGATGTGTTTCGAGTTTAGTGTTTGTCATCTTCTACAACATCTAACATAAATAAGCTAGATTTGAGCTTTGCACTGAGGTGACACTTCTTCGAGGTGAAACACCGCGTATTTTCGTAGGTATTTACCAGAATTTCGTAGAAGCCTGTTCTTTCAATCTTCAAGCGAAGTTGAACTTTCCAGAACTATTCACTTCTATTGATACAGGGCTTCAGTACGGAAGATTTTAACATTTTACGCTTAAACTAAACTTCTCTGAGTATTTCCTATCACTCTTTCTCTTACGTCAGCGAAATCTGAATGATTCTACTGCCGAATATTCCTCATTGTCTTCATAAATACTGTGGCATATTTGGTCAAAGGAAGAAACGTGGAGCCAGAGAAACGGCCGTTGCTAGGGAACGGGTTTGCAAACACACCCGTTCGGGAGGCGCAACGTCTCCATCACACGACAGTATCCGTATCAAACTGCGAAAGTGCGCCTGCGTAATAAAGGAAATACTTTCCGCCAGAAGGTCCAGCACTTCCTTCCTTCTACATACGTGGAATTCTTACAGGACATGATGCATGGCAGTGCTCCAAATAACCCATAAAGGATGCAGTCTGTGGTAAGCAAATTCCTTCAGACGCTCGTGACGTAAGGCACAACCCGAATTACATGATGTATGCCTTCTGAGAAAGTTTACTTTCCGCTTCTGTCAGACGAACATAATCTCAGAATCAGAGGCCCGAGACTCTCTCAGCGGTCTTTAGGAAGAGTCCCATGTTCTGGTATATAACGCTCTGTAGTCCGTTGAAATTTAATAGATGTTTCGGAGGAACATGAGCAAAGCCGATCGCTGATTCATACAGATTTCTTGCATGGCTTATTTTTAGCTCTGATGATGAAGGCGACATTTTCCTCTAAAACGTCTGTTGATTACCAATGGACAATGGTGCGTTACACTCAGGATTACTTGGGTTTTGTACTTTGACCTTCATCTGAAATTCTAAAGAACACAGTGTTTCGAAAACTTGATTTGTTTCCATCCTCAGGTGAGAGGTGGGAGACACCTACTCTGTTGGACCCGTTAGAAAGATCTAATCTCAATCACTAGGCAAACTAAGTCAGTATTGCTATATCTACGTGTGTATGTTGTCACGCGATAGAGTGATATAGGCGGGGTTTGAACTGATAATCGAATTTACTGCAATCTTTCATACAGCGCGTGACTACGCTTTACAGTTCACTATTACACACACACACACACACACTAGTGTCCACAGTCACGTATTTACTAACCGTCGCTCGGAAGCGGCTTCCAACAACAGACGTTCCCCTTCCTCCGGTTTCCCGAATTATCCCAGTGCCTCAGGTGCCAGCTTTTCACAGCAACAGCTCACGACTGAACACCAGCAGTTCTCTGACCGACTGACTGACTCAGTCACTCACCAGCAAACTAACTCAACTCAACTAGCTATACTACTTATAACATCTCGGCACGGATAGCACAGAAAACACCGTTCCTCTGTTGCTGTTTGCGGGCCGTTACCTAATAACTGCGGTTGTCTAGTTGTTTGTTTCGCAGTCGTTCCATAGCAATGGGTCTACATGCAACAATATTTAATTGAAATCAGGTTTGTGAAAGGGAATATTCAAAATTAAACAGTGACCTTGAAGTGACTAACCTGTTACGCTAACAAGTGAACATCAGAACCAATCTAAGAGAATTTCAAACTTTGTTAAACCGTTCGTCACAGGCTCAGGTGTTTTACTTGCTTGCTTTGGAGCAAATGTGAAGGTGCTGAAATCACAAACCTGAAGATGTCAAGCAAATCCTCGAAAGGAAGGTACACCCTCCCTCAGGGCAAGTACTCGTATTTCTTAGTTACCTTATCTCACGGTTTTCCCAGCTGCTGAAATATGCAATTTTCTAAGAATATTATCGGAGATACAACAGGCTGTTCGCCCCTATTTTATGCTTTCGAAACCACAAGACAATATGCTCTGACCGTGGGCTGTAACTTCGTCAGTCCAATAGAACGCCTACCGCACCTTTAGCGCCTGCTTGTAGTGAGAGCATTCCTGGAAGAACGCATCTTGTCGGAAATCTGACTTCACGACAGCCTTCCTTTATGCACAAGGCATACGAATCCAGTTTTTCGAGGTCCAGTTATATTTAAAAAACCTAAGAGTCCTGAAGAATATTGTCTTCTTAGGTACGATGATGCCATTTAGTTTCATAGATCGTTACTCATGTTCCGGGTGTACTTTCTACTGCCACCTTCAGGGTAAAAATGAAATATAAGGGTGGAAAAGGGCGTGATATATAGAAGAAGGACCAGGGCTGGGGCAGATGGCGCGCTGAGAAAAATTACAAAGGATGCCAGAATTGTCTGTGCCCTGTCCGATATTCGAACCGATCACCTCAACAATCCAAACCAGAAGCGATGCCACCCGTACGAACTTGCTCGTTTCAATAAATACAAAAATTATTCAAAGTAAAATAAATTAATCGCTTTAAGTAAACAGGGAAACGGAATGAAACCGAAATAGAGGGCGCAGATGCCCAGTGGAAAGAAACGAGCAAACACATGCGGAAGGAGGGGATGAACCCAAACAAAAATAATGTAGAACACAATAAAAAACTAGAATTTCCTGAAAGAACTAATCACCAACTTTCCTTTGATACGACACGGACCGCACAGAAAACAAAAAATATGGTGGGGACATACAGAGAACAAAACGATCTCTAAGTCCCCCAACAGAAACTGGTGTGGGGGAGATAGACAGCAAGGTGATTTCATGAGCCTTCTTTAATTTTTTTAAAATAGGAAAGTAAACTGCGCGTAAAGACGAGTTATAATGTCAAGTCCCGGGAAATAACAAAATCATATCTGCAGGACTGAATCATTTCAAGAGAAACTTCATCTGTGTCCCTAACTTCAGCGGACGGAGCACACGAGTTCAGACATGAACAGGCCACATTCATTCACCGCTTCCAGTTCATTGCTTCCATTCTTGCTAATGCCATACAGCCTTAGCAGCTGATACAGCGTTCTAAAAGCGCGGCTTCAGTGCGTAAGGGGCCACCGCGTTGAATTCCTTCGAGGACGCGACCCTTCGTTTTTGTGGACTGCCCACCCATCACGGTCTATCAGTAACCCGATCCCTAACACAGACAAGCCAACTTCGAGGTCACTTAATTAAGACGAGCATGAGAACTCACTCACAAAGCAAATTGTGTGTGAAGCGGTAGCCTAATGGACCAGGCGAGGTTGCGGCTTGGTGACCTCTGTCAGATATGCCCGCCGCTGGTCCCGGATCCGTTGGGCTTGTCCAAGTCTGTGGCCAGTTTCCGACGCTTCTGTAGCCAGAAAACAGAACGTCGCGATGTCTGGATGACATGGAAGTGGTTGTGGCCTAACCGACGCACCACACCAGAATTTACCTGAAAGAACTGATGAAAACCAATACAAGGGGACACACGGTAGCGCAGTTGGTTGAGGCACTATGCTACGAGCTCGAAAGTCGCGGATTCAAATCCCGATGAAGTATAAAGGTAAAGCTATCCCTGTAACAGGCCGTGGAGGCCCATAGGGTTGTGAGACGTCGAGGTTCCCATATTTTCTCTAGACAGTCGGCTCACAGATGGCGGCGAGTTTGTCAGCCTTACGCGCCGTCCGCCCTATACCCCCAAGAAGATTCCTGGTACTCATTTCTGTCAGAGGCTGAGACGACCCCAGGGCCATAGTGCGGCTGGAAGGCTTAGGTCAATTGCAAAAAATCCACCTCGTAGGGACTCGAGCCCGCGACCTTCAGGCTTGTATCATAGTGCCTCAATCAATTACACTACCGCGTGCCCCTTCCGATGAGTTCATTGGATTTTTTTCATTTGACCTAATACACCCGCACTACGGCCCTGGGGCCGACTGAGCCTCTAACAGAAATGAGTACCAGGAATCTTCCCGGGGACAAAGGATGCCAGGCACGTAAGGCTGACAACCTTACCGTCATCTGTGAGTCGATTAGCTAGAACAGTGTTTCTCAACCGCCGGGTCGCGGCCCGGTACCTGGCCCTCGTCTTATAGAAAAAGAATTTACCGGGCCGCGGTCTCACAAAGGTTGAGAACCACTCACCTAGAAAATATGGGAGCCTCGACGTCTCACAACCCTATGAGTCTCCACGGCCTGTCACAGGGATAGCTTTACCTAGTATAGAGCATACAGTTGGCTAGTCTGTAAGGTAGCACCTTCTGTTTGCATTCTGTCGCAACGCCTGTAAATTTACTTATTTATTTATACACTAGGAGTTCCGCGTGCTCACAATCAACTTGAGTTTAACTGTGTTAGCACAAGCAACCAGCATTAGAAACCACAACACATGCTTTAAAGAAGTTTCTGAAATGAGAACATTTCATGGAAACGACGTCACCTGATGGCAGACAGATCCGTCTGCCAGCGCGTAACCATCGTGTGAAGCCCTCCAGTGGCCTACTGCGTTACCATAGTCTTACGCAGCACCATTACAATTTTACTGTACAGAGCTATTTGATTTTTAACGACACTTTCAACAGGTCAGATTACGTACAGTAGAAATATAAATTTATGTTCATTTGATGTGCTACCTGACAAAACATGGTTCGAATTGCACACAACTCATTCACCTACATCAAGGGTATCCAAACTACGGCCCGCAGGCCACATGTGGCCCGCGATGCGATTTTATCCGGCCCGCGAAAGAATTCTGCAGAAATGCGCTAATTGAACTAATTTTCCAATGAGTACTGGTAAATGTGATTCCGAGCTTACTGACCTGACAT
>NW_019743163.1:847762-894723 GCF_002891405.2 Cryptotermes secundus | reverse complement strand
TTCGGAAGCGATTTCCTGATTTGGATGCCAGTGCTCAGGAAGTTAGAGTGTTTCAAAATCCGTTTGACTGTGATGCTGCAGATGTCCCAAGTCAAATTCAAATGGAAATTATTGAACTTCAGGAAAATTATCATATTAAAGCCAAATACAAGGAAGGGATTTCTGAACTCTGAGCAATTTCCAAATTTAAAGAAATTTGCTTGTAAATTTAACTCCATTTTTGGGACGACATATCTGTGTGAACAAACTTTTCTCCCAGATGAAGTAGATCAAGTCGAAATACAGGGCAAATTTATCCGATGAACATTTAAAGTCGCTACTTGTGATTAGCGTTTCAAAATTTTGACCTCGATTTAATCAGATTTTAAGAATGCAAAAAGAGTTCCGTAATTCACATTAATTGTTTTATTATAATTTGTGATGAAAATATGAGCATTTGCTGCTACTGTCTGTTGTCATTAATATACGTTAATTTATTCTCACGTACTTTGTATTTAGTTTATGAAATTCTGTGCTTTCAATAAAACTCATATACCTAGAGTTATTAATTTCTCATTTTGTCCGGCCCGTTGAAAGTACTGAATTACATAATGTGGCCGGCGGTTCGAAAAGTTTGGAGACCCCTGACCTACAGCATAGGTGAAGACACACTCCGTCTGTTTTGCGTACAGGGAATTATTATTTTATTATTATTATTAATAATCTGAGTGGGGTGGGACTAAGTCCCTTGTACTGCGGCCACTACTGGCCTATTGTACCAGCCCCAGATGATAGGTGAGGGTGATTGTGGAGCAATTGGTGGAATAAAGAATGGCAGGGGAAACCGAAGTTCTCGGAGAAAACCTACCCCGTGCCACATTGTCCACCACAAATCCTACATGACCAAACCAGCGCTCGAACCCGGGCCGCCGCAGTAGGAAACCAGCGACTAACCGCCTGAGCTATTGCGCGACCCAGCGTGCATGGAATAGTCTGCGAGTCACATTCGAAGCAAGAACCACAGATGCGAACCTACATGAGGTTTCATTGCCTTATAGTCGGTCCGCCACTCCTGTGGAACTCTGGGAACTGAGGTGACTTGTGAAAACCAGATGGAAACAAATGAAGGAGTCACACTTGACTGTCTGTCCGTCCGTCCATCCGCGACTGAGCGGCATGACAAATCTATTGACGAGTGGGTTATTGGCTGTTTCACGCGTGTATTCTTTTTATCGTTTTGGCAATGATAGAGCCGCCCGTCAGGCAGCTACAGTAGACTTCAGAAAATACAGGCACAAACTCGTCATATGGGATTAACGTGAAACAAGCGAAGGTCTCTCTGTCTGCAACTAGACGCCGCGCCGTGAAGATATACAGCCCTCTCGACGAATTCTCAACCCCGACTCTAGGAGATCTGATTAGTTTCATACTCCCGTGGTTCTCTCCCTGGGAAATGAAGGCCGGTACACACTGGGTGGGCTCCAGAACTCGCATAGACTTTGTGAAAAAGGAATGGTGTTCTATACGCGGTCCGAGCGATAACCACGTGCTGCAACAATAGAAGAACACTTGGGAGAGGTGTTCTCTATGCGGCCCGTGCCGAGGCTACATAAGAAGTTAATTGTGCGCAGCCCTGCGAGTTGTAGGAGGCGACGAGAAGGGAACCCGGTGCCTAAGGTGCCACCCTGTTCCTGGGGGATATAAATACGGGGACCTGGCCCTCCAGGTTGGGGGAGTCTCGAATCTGAGACAGTAAAATATAGTCATGATTCCAGCCGGACTCGGACCTCAGAATGACTGCGCTGGCGAGGGTCAGCAGCAATTGTAAATGACAATCGCATCCTCTCGTCAGAGTGGAAATTATATGAGGACTATACCCCCAAGTGTTAAGTCGGAAAAAAATTACTGATCGTGAGTCTCAAGGGGCTTGTCGCCAAGATGAACTGATTGGCGATAAACCGCCAGTCATAAAGTAACTCTGACTTTGAGAATTCGGCAGTTACTTCAGCTCGGGAGATGCAGTGAGATAGGCAACAGGCAGCAATGACGTGAAGTCATGAACACAGAAACTGAAGAAGCTACAGTTTGGTAGCCGTTATCAAGCGACAACCGGTGAAGATACAGCAGACTGAGAAGACTTAGTGAGTGCTGTAGTGAATTTTAAGTTAGTGACTTAGTGACAACGCTATAGTTATTTGGAGTTACGATCTGTAACTGTTCGATAAATCCAATTACCAATCCAAACCCCATGTATAGTCACTCACACACGTGAATGCAACACGTGGACAGAGCTGTTACGCTTGAATTACAGAACGACAAATGTTTTGGCCATCCTCAGTTATGGGTAAATAGAACAGGCAGGGAGGATGCATCTTCCACACGACAACATAAAAATTTGTTTCTTTTCAGCTTCACTTTTCTTTTTACCTGTGACGGAATTTTGAAAGGGCTTGCTAAAAGGGCGTGCCCAATACAGTCAAATGTCGCCAAGAGAAAATAAAAGACAGCACCCGCATAGCAACACATTTTCATACTTTTAAGTGTCTGTCACACATGCACATAACCTGACCCATCGTGCATCTCTTTTGGCTGCGTCCCAATGTGCGACATGCTTACTCGCTACAACAAGTCCGAGATCATGTCCTTATTTCATGGCACACCAAAGAATGCGGAGTAGCTCAGTCAGTATAGTAACTATGAAGAGAGCAGTCTTCTGGGATGTGGCGCCGTGTAGATATTGTGTTAACCGACGTTTCGGAGGAACGTATCGCCTCCATCTTCAGGGTAGAAGAAAATCCGCAAGCGAAGAACCAGCGTGAGCAGGTGCAAATAGACTAACCTCAAATCTTACATAGTATAGTAACTATGTTACAGGCTGCCTGTTACAGGAATCAGGGTTCGGTTCCTGGCAAGGGCAAGGGATTTCTCTCTTCTCCATAACATCAAGACGGTCTCTTCAGACCCATGTAATTTCCTATCCAATGGTTGCCCTTCTCAAGGGGATAAAATTATTGGGGAATGGTCATTCAAACTCCGAGTTTAATAATGCGTGAAGCTGTAAGCCTACCTCCACTCCCCAATACGTTCTTATGGCGTGATGGCTGATTATGCACAAGAACAACTTCACGTATATACTTGCCTTTACGTCGGACAAGGGTACCGACTGACACACACATCTCGCTCGTCTGGCAGCCCGAAACTGCGTGGTTTTCTTCGTCCTGTCTGTAACTTTGGTGCATAGGGCGCATCTATATAATATTTAACAAAAAGTTCTGGGAAGAACTAACCGCCTAATTTTCCTTTCACTACTTACTCAATAATTGGTATCACACGGACCGCACACAAAACACCGCGTCCAACACTTCTTTTATTCTTGTATTTGTTGCAGCGGGAACGTGTGTAACGAGCCGTTGCCTAGCGACGTTAGGTGGGGACAGATACACAGAAGGCGAGATCTCATAAGCCTTATTTTATTTTTAAAAGTAAGGAAATTAGGCTGAAAAAATCAGTTTCGTCTTCTACATGAACGTCCGTTACAGAAATAATCACTCCTTTTTCTGAGGATGATTGGAAACCACAAACTAACTCCGTGGGGGTGCAAGATGGTGCATTAGTCACAACAATGCTTTAAAGCAGTGACTCCAATCTGAAGCCTTCTACACTTGAATAAAACAGTCTGAGGCCTCCAGCCTGTAACAGTTACTTAAAATGTGGCTCATCAGTTTACAAATCTAATTACACCTTAACGCGGTAGAGCAGTTGGTTCTGGCAATACGCCACAAGCAGAAAGGTGGCGGGTTCGATTCCCGATGAGGTTATTGGATTTTTCAATTGACCTAATTCTTCCAACCGCAATATGACCCTGGGGTCGACTTGGCCTCTAACGGAAGGGCCGCGCCATAGCTCAAGCGGTTAGTCGCTGGTTTCCCACCGCGGCGGCCCGGGTTCGATGTCGGGTCTGGTCAAGTGGGATTTGTGGTGGACAAAGTGGCGCTGGGGCAGGTTTTCTCCGACTACTTCGGTTTCCCCTGCCAATCTCCATTCCACCAATTGCTTCACAATCACCCTCACCTATCATCTGGGTCTGGCACAATAGGCCAGAAGTGGCCGCAGTACAAGGGACTTAGTCCCAACCCACTAGCAATAAAAAAAATGATTAGCCTTTAACGCAAATGAGTACCAGGAATCTTCCTGACGGTAAAGAGCGGCCGGCGTGTAAGGCTGACCTCACCGCCATCTGTGAGCCGACTGTCTGGAAAATGTGAAAGCCTCGACGTCTCACAATCCTATGGGCCTCCACAGCCTGATACAGGGATAGCTTTGCCTTTTAATTAGATCCTACTAATGAACTTTATTTAAGGCTATTATGTACTTCTTCTGTTGCAGTGTATGTATGTTACTTATGTGAATTTTTCTTTCAATTTACGAGTATGATAATTAGGTGTTTGGCGGCCACCGGTAGAAAGCTTCACGACCCCCTGGGGGGGAACTCTGCTCTAAACGGTAAATTTCCAAGTTGCCTGTATGTCAGCGCCTTGTGGAGAGGCAACTTCTCGGGTACACGTACCTTACGTGTTGTCTAAGCGCTGTAAAAAGGCTGGATTAATTTTATGTACATCCAACCGTCTGCAAATGAATGGCAGGTTTAGGCCGGAATGAGAGGGTTCCGGCCCTATTCGGAAGTAAAGTTTAAAGCATTAAATTATATTTCTGTGACACCCAACTGTGTAAAAGTGACAGATCGGGCGCCGAGTGTGTGTAACTTTGTACTGCAGCAAAAAAACATCATGATAACTGTAACTTTTAAACGACGCTATTTCGAAAGTTTCCGCTACATTATCCGATGACGCATGCTGTCTGTTGTGTGTCATGCGTCATGACGTGCAGTGACTGCAGTCAGCTGCATATGCGGAAGGAATGGAGACAAGTGTTCTTGTGACCACGCAGGAACGCAATCGGAGCACTGCATTCCAGCTAAGCGGAAACGCAAACAAAGGAATTGCTACTAATTACAGTTTGAGAGCGTGAAGTGACTAGGGAATGTCGCCTGAGGTCGGGTGCTTGAACTCCACAGGATCTGCCTTGTTCTTTCTCACCTGAATGCGCGGTGGGCAAGGCCGAGCGCAATGACGGAAATACGGATTCTATGGTGTGTAAGGGGGAGAGGGGCAGGCGGTAGCTCTACACTACAAGCCGGAAGGTCGCGGGTTCGATTCCAGATGAGGTATTTGGGTTTTTAATTTGACCCAAACCTTCCAGCCGCACTATGACCCTTGGATTGACTCAGTCTCCAACAGAAATGAGTACCAAGAAGCCATCCAAACATACGCTAACATTACTGATGTTTCTCCTAGTTTTCTTCAGTGCACGCCGTAGCATATTTGGTTGAGGGGCTATACTACAAGACGGAAGGTCGCGGGTTCAAGTCCCGATAAGGTCATTGGATTTTTTCAATTGATCTAATCCTTCCAGCCGCACTATGGCCCTGGGGTTGACTCAGCCTCTAACAGAAATGAGTACCAGGAATTAATTAAATAATTCTCCTGGGGAGCAAAGCGCGGCCGGTGCGTAAGGCTGACAACCTTACCGCCATCTTTGAGCCGATTGTTTAGATAATGTAGGACCCTCAACGTCTCACGGCCTGGTACAGGGATAGCTTTACTTTTTACTTTTATGACCAAGGATAGTCAGAGTCACTATATTCTGGGACGTGTCGCCCCCTAGTCCCTCAGAATTCCACTGTCGTTTCGGAGGAAAGTACTGCCTTCATCTTCAGGATCGAAAAGCGACCTGAGCAAACATAAATTTGCTTGTTTATCCATTGTACGTTCCTCTGAAACATCGGTGAACTTCTACAGTACTACACGGTGTCACATCGCACTCACAACTATGACAGTGTCAAATCCAACGCTGGGTTACTCCCTTCAAATTCAGCCGTGGCCTCTCACATTCATGCGATTGTCAATTCAGTAATAATTCAATAGTTCTAAAATTCGGAGTTACACACTCTAACAACTGCAAGGTAAAGGTAAAGCTATCCCTGTAACAGGCCGTGCAAGCCCATAGGGCTGTGAGACGTCGAGGCTCCCACATTTTCTAGACAATCGGTTCACAGATGGTGGTGAGGTTGTCAGGTTTACGTGCTGACCGGGCGTCCTTTACCCCCAGGAAGATTCCTGGTACTCATTTCTGTTAGAGGCTGAACTGACCTCAGGGCCATAGTGCGGCTGGAACGACTGAGTCAATTGAAAAATAGTGACCTCATCGGAAATCGAACCCACAACCTTCAGGCTTGTAGCCTCAACTAACTACCCTTAGGCATGCACCAGGTCTAACAACTGATAGCGTCCTCAAATAATCCATACAGAAATAAGAAGCAAACAGAGGGTTTGTGCAAGTGATGACCTGAGAGACGCTTGACTGTATGCAAAAATGTTGGGAACTCCCGTGATCTGCGTGAGTAAACTGCGTGCTGCAAGGAAAACAGTACGAGATCACGACCTCAGCTTCAATGCACGGAGGAAAATCTTGCAGACCTAGTCACGACATGCACCAGGTGACTCTCTACTGCATTTCCGCCGAGTCAATCTAATTTCGGAACGCAACTTGTTGGCCAACCAGTACCGCCCTGAAGAAGGGTGTTCGTTGAAACGCCTATAGTCTTTCCGGCGAGCAAGTAATTATCCACTGAAGAAAGCAGTCTTCTGGGATTTGGCACCGTGTATATGTGGTGTTAACCGACGTTTCGGAGGAAACTTAAGATGGAGGCGATACGTTCCTCCGAAACGTCGGTTAACACCAAATATACACGGTGCCAAATCCCAGAAGACTGCTTTCTTCATAGTCACCGCCGTGAAAGCCTCAAATCTTACAATTATCCACTGTTTGTAAACCCAACAGTTCATGCAACCTATTCACAAAAGCCTGACACTGGAATTATTCTAAGCTAGTTCAATCCAATCTACTTCACAGCCTACAATTTCTTTTTAATAGTATTGTCGCGCTTTAGGGGGTGACTATAGACGGAGTTTTGAATTTGATCTTGGACTTATTGGCCACGTTAACACACCACCTGGACCTACACTTCACAGATCACTGACACACATATGGGCTAGTGACCTCAGTCTATTACAGTCTCCACTAGCCGTTTCATGGCAACGGATATTAACACAGGAACTATAACAATCTCACTGAATTACACACTCCTAATATCTCAGGTTTAGCAGTCGTATCCTTGCAATGGATTTTAACACAGTAATTATAACAGTCTCAATATAAATACAACACACAAAGTTTTCTTTTTTCAACCGCACTATTGCAATTAACGCTTTTCTCCACAGACTCCCATACAGAACTCTCGTCCACTAACTCGGTCACCCCAATTGTCTTCAAGATAACTCCTCGGCACGGACCTCACAGACAACAGACCCTCTATTGCTATAGAGGCGTGTTTACCTTGCCGTTGCATAGTAACGGTGGAGGCGGAGACCACAAAACACGCCGTTCTTCTATTGCTGCGTGCGTGTATGTTGCAAGCGTGTTAAGTATTTCGTTCCCTTAACTCCTAACACAGCAATAAAATGTCTCAGCTGTCACCCACTGAATACTTTTTACAGCCCTGTTACATAAATATCCAGAAGAAGGGATGCCGCGTTCTCACGGCAGTAAATATCAAGGCTGCAACGGCCAGGGATGTGATATCATGATCTACCACATATTAAAGTGTCACAACATAAATGCATGTAGTCTTAAAATAGCTCCAATGTTTCTGTCAGTAAGGCGAACCAAGGGCCACTTTCCTAGCCATACAGTTTTATTTTCAAAAAAGAAAACGTTAGTTATTTACGACACTGAGGGTGTTCCTGACAGGACCTGAGATTCCTGAAAATGGAATTCACATTTCCAGAGATCCGGCGTGACTCCTACCACTTGTGTAAGATGTAGCGCCTCCTTGGATCAGAACGAAGTTGGAATATCGACTTTCCTGAAGTAAAGAAAAGCATTATCTTGTAGATAAGCTCTCGAAGTTTGTGACGATGCTACATTAATGCAAATATTATATTTCTGAACATTATCCATCGTCCTGGTGCAAGGCCTCATACGTGTGGATTTCGTAATATTAATGTTGTGTCTTAGCTCTCGCGGATGGTGTGTGCTGTGCTTGGCTTGTTTACCCTATCTGGCGTTGAAATTGGTGTCCGGAGATAGGGACTAGCTCTGGACTCAACTGAGTAGGTTCCACCTGAAGATAGAGACAGAATAACACACAGAATCACAATGTTTCAATTAGCTTCTAGGACACACGATCACCGCTTCGTCCGGAGGAGTGCTGCTGTCTACGCGGGGCTTTCTCTCTCCTCCACAGCATCCAGACCGGCTCTGGGGCCCACACAGCCTCCTATCCAATGGGTAAGGTCGTCCCTGTGCTTAATTAATTAAGCACTATACTATGAAGGCGTATGGAGGAGCGGATGTATCTTAGTCCGTTGTTTTCATATTTTTATAGCACTGTCACGTATTTTGGTATGCGTGATTATAGACGGGGTTTTTGGATAACTGGATTTATTGACCACTTACAGGTCGTAGTATACGTATTTCGTAAACAAATGTGACACCATCGTTATTTCGGCAGTTTACTGTTACATTCACTAGTGTCCTCGCTCTAGTACAGTCCCCAATATCCGTTTCCTGGCAACGGATTTTAACACAGGAACTATAACAGTCCCGCTGAATTACAGTACACAAACCTCTTCTCTTCAAAGCCCGACTGTCAACTGAACTCATAGCGCCATCTTCGCAGTCTCCCTTGGAGAACTCAACTCTCGACTAACTGCTTGCTTGGAACACCGCAACTCGACTGAATTCTTCTTCATAACAATTTGGCACGCACAGAACCAGAAACATCCTTCCCAACAATTCGTCTGTTGTCCCTTGCGTATCCGTTGCCGCGGAAACCTGTTTATCGAGTCGTTGTCTAGCAGTGGACGTCTCCAATTTCTCCAGTATCCCGGCCTTCAGGCATCGTGTCACGGTATTTTAGAAAGTTGTGAGAACATATCATGTAACGAAGGCGCGAATTTTAGGTTCATGTGTGTATGTGTGTTTGTGTCCATCACGCACTTATAAGACACTTCTCCATCAAATTAACACCTGAAATTGAATATAACTGTAAAATTTCATTAGATAGTGCAACAGAAATTCAAGACCAATAATCTTTGGGCATTGTTCTACATTTCGAATCCTTTCAAGTCTTCACACGAGGGGGGGGGGCAAATGTCCGCTTTCACACAGATACCTCATAGAAAATAAGCATACAATTGAATTTGTAGTGTTTGACACAGGGAGTTCAAAACTATGTATTCCGTAAATAACATTTAAAAGTTTGTGACCATGGTATATTACTCGTGGAGCTGAGCCCTTCTTGAGGAGCCGCCAATTCTGCAGCTACTCAAGAATTTCCCAGCATTTTATGGAACCCGAAAGTTCATCACCGGGTTCACAAGAGCCCTCCACTGGTCCCTATCCTGAGCCAGATCTATCCAATCCATACAATCCCATCCTATCTCTCTAAGATCCATTCTAATATTGTCCACCCACCTACGCCTTGGTCTTCCCTGTGGTCTCTTTCCTTCTGACTTTCCCACCAATATCCTATACGCATTCTTCGTCTCCCCCATTCGTGCTACATACCTGCCCACCTCATCCTCCTTGACTTGATCATTCTAGTTATACTTGGAGAAGAGTACATGTTATGAAGCTCCTCATTATGCAGTTTTATCCAACCTCCTGTCACTTCATCTCTCTTCGGTCCAAATATTCTCCTCAACACCTTGTTCTCAAACACCCTCAGTCTATGTTCCTCCCTTAATGTCAGAGACCAAGTTTCACACCCATACAAAACCATGTACAAAATTATAGTTTTGTATATTCTAATTTTTATGTTTTTGGACAACAGACGAGAAGACAAAAGGTTCTGGACTGACCCGAGTTCAATCGTGACCATGGTATATTACTACAACTATTGTGTCTCTGGACATTATTCCTTGGCCGCAGGTAGGGACTAGCTCTATCGATGGAGGCAAAATGAGTAAGTTCCCCCTGAAGAGGGAAGCAGAATCTAGTCTCCAAAACGCTGTTTTAATTAAAAACAGGACGATGGATAATGTCCAGAAACATAATCGTTTTATAAATTCCGTGTCAGAAACAAAATAAAATACAAACGACAGACCCGTCCTCTCGTCAGAGATGGCGCGCCACATGGACAGGACAGTAACTTTCAAACAGGAAGAAATATCTGCTCATGAGCCCCAGACGGGGCTCGACACCAAGACAGAGAGACTGACTGACCGTCAGTTGCAACGAGATTTTGTCTTGACAAAATAAAACTAAGGGCAGTACTTTATTTTTATACATCCAGTAGAACCCGCTGTGAGTTCTTCGGCTGGATAAGAGAAGTAAACACGCCTCTACAGCATGTTTTACAAACTCTGGAATTTTCATCAACAGTGTAAACAGCGCAGGCCTACAGATTTTAGGACTATAAACGAAAGAGGTGGGGTGGGGGTGGGGGCTGTGTCAGGCTGCGTGCGCAATGTCCGAGCACGCACCTGCTGCAAGCGGTCTATAACCGCGGGTTTGGCTCCTACGTTCAACGGCAACACCGACGCTGATGTCTTTACTTGGATATCTCGCTCTGGGTCATTGAATGTGATGTCGAGTTGGCACCCCTGTCCACCCCACTTGAAGGGGAGGAATCAAAACGGGGAACCTATACTCCCACTCTTTCCTAATTGTCATTTTGTGCTTCACTCAACGACACGGGGTCTAATGATTGAATGATCAGTGAATAAAGAACGGAAAGGGCGGGGAACGAAGAGGCCGTTTCCTAGTATGAGGTTCTATGCCGGCATCTGTCCGGAGGTACTAAGGCAAACCACGAAAGTCTCGGTCACGGTAGCTGGCCTTACGATCCGAGATTTGAACCCGCTACCTTCAGAATTAGAACCTACCTCTTGTAGCGTGTAGAACCGTCACTGTGTGACGACCACGAGATAAACAAATATATCAGACCCGTTTCTAGGCAACGGCTCGGTAAACACGTTTGCTAGACAGCAGAATCTTAATAATACAACGGTTGGACAACAGTGTAAGAGCTTTGTTTCTTATGTGATCCGTGTTGAGATGTTATATTCAAGGGGACAGAGTCAGTTGGTAATCCTGTACTGGAGTCTGTGAAGTGAGGATTTGAGCGGGCGGCAGAGAAATAGCCATTGCTCAAGCCGTTACCAGGAAATGTCTAGTAACAGAATGAGAACACTTAGACTGTGTGCTCTAGTGAACTGTAAATTATGGAAATAGCGATAGTGTTATAGTTATTTGTACATGTAGTTAGGACCTGTAAGTGGTCAATAAATCTATTCACCAATCAAAACCCCGTCTATAGTCACACGTACTACGTGACAATATTTTAGATTCCCCACGATCGGCTCACTGAATGTCGCAACGCCTCCTTCTTAGGGTAGGAACACACAGCGACATCGGTTGTACGGAAAAATGTCGTACGATTTTTTCCGTACGACCTCCTTTTCACACTAGAGCGACCAAATACATTTCTTTGCTCTCCGACTGTCGTACGGTAGATGTCGCATGTCGTCACGTATGAAAGCTAAGGCTACACTTTATATTCTACTACTTGATGCGACATGAACCGTACGGACGTCGTACGGCCGATGTCGCTGTGTGTGTTCCAGGCCTTAATGGTTAGTCCCCATTCAAATCTCTGACCAGAGATGGATTCGTGGATTTCCTCAGTTCCTCCTGGCAAGTGTCGGGGTAGCGCTCCATCAGTCTACGGACGCGTCTTTCCACATCCATGTAAGGAAGTACTGACTACTAGTCATACTGACATTCCATTCTGCACCGCATCAGCTACTGACGGCGTCCTTAAATAGAACATAAACATAACAAAGTAGGACAGTTTCTTTCCAATGAGCCCCACCCCAACCCCTTCCCGGGACCACAATCACGAAGACATCTTCAGGACATGTTTCAAACACCGTTTCTCTCCAGCCTCTCAAATGAGAAGGTTATTATCAAAATTAAGACGAGACACCATGTAGTTGGTGTTTCGGAGGGACGTCCTGCAGTCAAGTATTTATGTACCGAACTATACGGCGTCACTTTCCACAAGACCAGTACTCACCGAGGTGATAACCTCAGAACCCACCCATTATCAGAGGTACCTGATATTTTTATACTGATGATATGAGTTTAGTGCTGTTCCTCTGTTACCGGGGATTAATGGCTGTTTCGCTCGGCTATTAGAGGGAGCGTGGGTGTACTCAAGGGGTTGCATTGGGGTAGGATACAGGTATGCCCCTCGCTCCCCTCACAGTTAGCCCTAAGGGAGCACAGGATGATGGGAGAAGGATGGCCAAAATGGAAAGTCATTATTTTCGTGACGTATTATACTGCAGCGACATATTGTGTGCAAGATAACGTTTATTGCTTTTCTGTCAAAATAATCCTGGTATGTACTGCATGTTTCGACCTACTGCGGCCATCATCAGGTACACAGAGTCCCCACAATCACCTCACGTTACATAAACAGCACACCTGCAGAACTCACTGGCGTCATCTTAATACACAGATGAAAATCTCAAATCTCATGCACTAAGAAGTGACAGCATGCCGATCACGATGCATACGCGGCCCGAGGCATGAACCGTCTTCGCCCGCACGGACACTGGAGTCGTGGGTTCGAGTCCCACTCGAGGCATGCATGTCTGTGTGCGTCTATTCTGTATGTGTTGTCCTGTTTGTAGGTAGCGGCCTTGCGACTAGCTGATCCCCCGTCCAAGGAGTCCTACCGGTTGTGTACGAGTATAGGATTAAGAAACTGAAAAAGCGGCCAAGGCCCATGACTGTGGAGCCATTGATAAATGACTGAAGGTAGAGCATGAAGGCGTAACGGGCTGCATGACCTTGCACTTGACAAGATAACGATAATTATTTTCTCTATCTATCTATCTATCTATCTATCTATCTATCTATCTATCTATCTATCTATCTATCTATGGCTCTACAGACCTTGTGGACCTTGCCTGCCTTTTCTGTTTCTTATTCCTACACACTTGGTAGGGCTCCTTGGACGGGGGATCAGCCCGTCGCAAGGCAGCTACCTACACACAGAAGAACACAGACATCCATGCCGCGAGTGGGATTCGAACCTACGATCCAAGTGTTCGAGCGAACGAAGTCAGTTCATGCCTCTGACCGCGCGGCTACTGTGATTGGCAATTATCCTTATGATATGGAAATCTAAGTGCAGTTCATCATCATCAGAAGCTGCACGTCACGCAAGACGTCAAGAGTTGGGTTAGAGCCGAAGTATTGGTGTTCATATCAAGTTTCAAGAAAATCCGTCCATCAGCCCTTTAGCGCACTCAAGTTAATCCAGCTGATCTTATACTGCAGCTACTACAGGAACGTGCATGCGTCATGGTCATGTAGTGACGTAGATCATTACGTCATCGTTAGAAAGATATCGCTATTTCCAGACTTTTCTTCCGTAAGTATGCCTACACCACGTACTCTGGTCCGTCGAGTGGATGAATTTCACTACCTGTTTTTATCATACTGTGGCATATTTGCTCAAAGCAACAGCTGTGGAACGAGAGAAACGGCCATTGCTAGGTAACGGCAGTGTAACATTCAACAGTGGAGTAACTGTTGCAGGAGGCGTTTTCTGTGCAGTCTGTATCCGGGTATATAACGAGGAACAGCTTTCAGTACGGGACACGACATCTCGTGGGGAGGAGGGTTCGAATACCTCCACCGTAGCCCTGCGTGTAGTAGGATGCGACGAAAATAGAACGCAGTGCCTGGGGGTATAACCGGACCACCCTATTCCTGGGAGATATAAATACGGGGACCTCGCCCTCCAGATTGCGGGAGTCTCGAATCTGAGACAGTAAAATATGGTCATGAGCCCCGCGGGACTCGGACCTGAGAGTGACTGCGTTGGCGAGGGCCAGCAGGAATTGTAAACGACAGACCCATCTTCTCGTGAGGGAGAATGTTACGTAAGGACTATAACCGCAAGTACTTAGTTGAAAAGAAATACTGGTCGTGAGCCTTAAGGGGCTTGTCGCCAAGACGAACTAATTGGCGGTGTACTGCTTGTCGTAAAGTTACTCTCTCTCTCTCTCTCTCTCTTACGGGACATTCCTGAGGCGGCAGTTAGAAGAGTAGGAGGTTTGTGTGAGATGGCCAGCAGCCTGCGAGGACGAGGGGAACGTCCGGGGTTGGAAGACGTCTGCCAAGCGGCGCAGTGAATGCCGTGACTCACTTGTCTGCGTGCGGCAGTGATTCGTGATGTGTAGTAACGAGTTGTTTAAAGAGTCAAATAAATTAGGTTACCAATCAAATCCCTTCTACATTCACACACTTATCACATGAGACTACAAAATACCTGCGTTTCGCCCAGAGAGTATATTAATCGGTTTTCGCATGATTCTCAGAATAAATGGCTATCATTTCCCTAAACAACATTAACCGATCGATCTTCGTAACGCATGCGCAGTGCATTGGTTAACCCATTTCGGAAGTCACTCAAGGAGGTGTGGACAGAAACACGCTAGCACACAGCTGTGATATTTCGTGCGCTTCTCTTTCGTTATAAAACGGGGGGGGGAAGGTCAAGGACGATTGTGGGAATGTGAACATATCCCTTCCACCACGCTCTTCAGACTTCAAAAATCAAACACTTGAACTTTACATGAATCCTGTAATTGCTCATGTATTAAAAATGTGCTACTCCGTCTGGGAACACCATGAACCTGTGGTTCTCAAACTTACCGGGCTGGAGAGACCCATTCTAAAAGTCAAAGCAGACCACACGAAGGATCTGTCCCTTCCATCTATGTTTTTTCCCTTCACCTTGCAGCACATTTCACGAATAAATTTCTGAGGCTTTCACAGCGGTGTTTGTTCAGACGGTCGCCTTCTGAGTTGTGACACCGTACAGACTGCTAGGCGGTACTGTGTCACAACCCGACACACATCAATCTGAAATCATTTCCTTTCTAAAACGAAAGCCGGAAACTCTGATGTTCAAAATGAATTAGGCTTCACAAGACAAAGCAAGTGACCCTTAAAATAGCATGGCCTAAAAACCTCGACACTATTCGTTTTTCGGACTAATCCTGTGAAATATTTCGCATGTAGTAAAATAGTAAAAAAATAGGGTGAGGCTATCCCTGTAACAGGCCGCTGAGGCCCATAGGGTTCTGAGACGTCGAGGCTCCCACATTTTCTAGACAGTCGGCTCACACATGGCGGTGAGGTTGTCAGCCTTACGCGCTGGCCGCCCTTTACCCCCAGGAAAATTCCTGGTACTCATTTCTGTCAGAGGCTGAGTCAACCCCAGGGCCATAGTGAGGCTGGAAGGATTAGACCAATTTAAAAATCCTATGACCTCATCTGGAATCGAAACCGCGAACTTTCGGCTTGCAGCTTAGTGCCTCAACCAACTACGCTACCGCGTACATCTGTTAAAACGTATTCTCGTTTGAGATACGACGTCGTGCATTCGGGTAGAATTTCACCGACTTTTCGGAGGAACGTACTGTCTCAGGTTTTATGATCTAAGAATAATCCAAACACAGATATCAAGCAGAGCTTGGCTGTTTCCTTAGTTTACACTTCGGCCATGAAGACGGAGGCAATACGGTCCTCCGAAACTTCGGTGAAATTTTACAGAACTACGCGACGTCATATGCCAGTAACTGGCATGCTGTTTTCCCTCCGGCGAACTCGTTTCGGGGCACCAGAGCCCGGCTTTCATCATGTCGTTTTTCATTCTTCTGCTCTGGACCCGGATACTTGATATCCTGAGGTTTTGCGTGGTTTTCTTCAGCCATTCCGAGAAAATTGCTGTGGAAGTACCTCGATGAGGCCACAATAGCTTCCTTCCGAATCCCTTCCAATTCCCGAAACATCTCTGTCAACCACTGTTGGACACTGCATAGTCTGTGGACTCAGCATATACAGTAACTCTCTCCCTATCTATGCCTCTACAGACGTTGTGGACCTTGACAGCTTTTTCAGTTTCCTAACCTATACGCAGTTGGTACGACGCCTTGGACGGGGGATCAGCCCGTCGCAAGGCCGCTACCTAAACACAGAACAACACATACACAGAATAAACGCACACAGACATCCTTGCCTCGAGCAGGATTCGAACCCACAATCCTAGTGTTCGAGAGGGCGGAGACCGTACAGTTACGCACAGAACAAAATATCTCACCCCTCCCCATCCAACAGGCGACACACGAAGTGCTACATCAGTGATGGTGCCAAAAGTCTGAACGTTTGGCCATCCCTGGCGATGAAAGCAAGCATTGCAATGGAATGTAGCGTCACAAAAGAAGACAACGAGGACCGAGTTTGGGGTGGAGAGTCAGAAGTGAAGGAGAGTGACTTTCCAACATCTACTTTACCTTTCCGTCTCACTCTTCTGCTGAAGGAGCAGCCGGAGGAACGTGGGACCTCTGCATTCCACTCGGGAGAGGAGGGGGGAAACCCCGGCTTTTTCTCTTTCTGACCACGTGATTAATCTTTCACTCCCACTCACCGGAATTACTTGATAATCATTAAAACTGATTCCAGGGTCACAGCCACGACTTAACAACTTTCATTTTGTCCACGATGTATAGACATTACAGTTGATGAAGAGGCATTAAACAAACTAACCCCACGGAGCTGAGCCTTTCCTCACAAACTGCCAGTCAATCGCCCACTCCAGAATTTTCCAACATTTTAAGAAACCCGAAGGTTCATTACCGTGTTCGCAACAGCCCTATACAGGTCCCTATCCTGAGCCAGATCAATCCGGTCCACACTATCCCATCCTATCTCTCAAATATCCATTTTAATATTGTACACCCATTTACGTTTTGGTCTTCCTAGTGGCTCTTTCCTTCTTACTTTCTCACCAATATCCTATATGCATTCCTCTTCGTCTCCATTCGCTCTACATTCCCTCCCCATCTCATCCTCCTTGACTTGATCATTTTATTTATACTTGGAGAAGAGTACAAGTTATGAAGCTCCTCATTATGCAGTTTTCTCCAGCCTCCTGTGATTTCATCTCTCTTTGGTCCAAATATTCTCCTCAGCGCCCTTTTCTCAGACACCCTCAGTCTATATTCCTCCCTTAATGTCAGGAACCAAGTTTCACACCCATATACAACCAGGAGCAAAATTATAACATTAAATTGATATTAGCTCTGATTTTTTTTATTTGTTCTAATTCGAAACGGAACATGAACTAAGTTCTGGGGGGGCATCATTCTTTAAAAGAGTGGTCCATACTTTCTTCAAAAGAGCACTGGAGTACTGGAGCTGGACTACTCACCTCTAAGTAAGATCTCACCTTCTGTCTGTTTCCTCCCCAGACTGAGGGCTCACCTCCACACACATAGAACATTAAGATCATGTAGTTTTGTGAAGAGCTGACGGGGTATCGCAATTGAATCTAATTTCATAGTCAAACGCTGGAAACGACGACGCAGAATGACTTTAAGTGTTTACCATCCGTTGGCTGTTCATACATTTTGTACATACAACTACAAGCAAAGGTCACGTGCGTGGGCAGGCTGCATTGCACAAACCGCTGTACACCTTAGCAACTCCACCGGCTTTGCATAAACAAACACAAACGTCTTTCCAAGTCCTTCGTTGCATGGACTTCGGAGAAGTACGGGATAAAAAACATTATCCGGGATAGCATAGTCTGCTACGGGCTTGACGACCGAGGGTTCGGAGCTCGAGTCCCAGTAGGGTCAAGAATTTTCACTTCCGCACACCGTCCAGACCGACTCTGGGGCCCACTCGGCCTCCTCTCCAATGGGTACCAGAGTTTTTCTCCCCGCTGGTAAAGCGGCCGGAGCGTGAAGCTGGCTACTCATCTCCAACTAGTGCCGAGGTCAAGAAAATGTGGATCTATAAGTCCACTCCCTCATACACCTTCATGGCGTAGTGCTTAATTACTTTAGCACAGGGACAGCTTTGTCTTTACCTTTTCTCTGTCACCTCTTGCTCCCGCTTTGGAGCAGAGGGCTGATTTCTCAGTTTCCTTATCAGTTCACAGACGGTAGGACTCCTTGGGCGGGAGATCAGCTCGTCGCAAGGCCTCTAACTAAACACAGGAAAGCACAAAGACAATAAATGCATACACACATCGAACCCACGATCCAAGCTTCAGAGCGAGCGAAGACAGTACATGCCTTAGACCGCTGGGCTACCGTGACCGGCAATAACTGCGATGGCGTCTATCTGGGTATTTCCACATTTTCTGTGTTAGGAGAAGACATTTCTTCCGCACTTAATTGTAAAAATTACCTCTAGAATCAGACAAAGTGAAATAAGCACAATTATTAAGATTACTGGTTGCAGAGATGTAAACACCATGTCGTGTTGCATAAAATTACTGACGTGTCGGAAGAGTTTGCTGCCCCCTTCTTCAGGGTAGAAGACAGCTCAGATGGAGCAGACTACAGGTACGTACCTTCATACCAGACTAAACTGCGTCACACCGAGCAAATTAGCTCAACCGGTAACAATTCTGACTTGTATTCCGGTGACGTGGGTTCGAATTTCGACTGGAACACCGACTGTCCTGACATTTGTCATGTCTTTCCTCAGTCCTTCCAAGCGAATGCAGGTACAGTACGTTCAAATAGGTCGCCAACGACTCCTTCCACATCCTTCCCTTACCATTCGATGCTATATAGCCTCCGTTACTGGCAGCGTCGTTAAGAGAAACGCTAATGAAAGGGAAGTCCACTGTGTCACGTGCCAGAGCTCTGTTGCATGCCGATCCCAATCGGAAGGCAGTGCGCTCCGTCTTACGGCAGTGACCATAACCACGTAAGCGAAGCTGCGCGGATTTGGTTTTCATTTTGAGGGCAACTTCCCCCTCGTTACAGACAGATTTCCTGGGACTTGTAAGATTTGACGACAAATACAGCAAACCCTCGCTAACCCGGGCTAATCTGGGGGCGTGGGGGACAGATCATTTGTATTAATGAAACAGATGATGGCCCTAAAAGACAAAAAGCTTACAAAACAAATAAATAGAAAATTTAATAATACACGCAGTGCTCATGAAAATAAATAAAAAATAATACCGCAGCAATATCTTCCTCTGCCAGAAGCTGATATCCATGGCCTCCTTCATCCAGCCGAAGCCAACCTTGGATATTTGCTTGCGCGGTTTCAGTCTCTCCAGCTGCCCTCAGCACAGTCTGAAAGTCCTCTCGCGCTGTCAGAAGCTGAAATCCATGGCCTCCTTCATCCAGCTGAAGCCAATCTTGGATATTTGCTTGCGCGGTTTCAGTCTCTCCAGCTGCCCTCAGCACAGTCTGAAAGCCCCTCTCGCTCCTAAATCCCATGTCTTTTTAAAGTATGTACTCAACTGCGAAGAGAACTGTTCATTTCCACATTTCGAGCCGGATTATCCGACATCCGGATTAACTATAACCTAGTTAGCAAAGGTTTACTGTACAATGAATGCAACACAATAACTTTACAGAAAAAATAATATTTAAAATATTTTCTTCAATCACTAACTTCAGAATTCCGGCATTCTTCAAAGTCACCACCGTGAAAACCTCAAATCGTACACTATTTTTTTTATTGCTAGTGGAGTGGGATTAAGTCCCTTGTACTGCGGCCACCTCTGGCCTATTTTACCAGCCCCAGGTGATAGGTGAGGGTGATTGTGGAGCAATTGGTGGAATGAAGATTGGCAAGGGAAACCGAAGTACTCGGAGAAAACCTGCCCCAGCGCCACTTTGTCCACCACAAATCCCACTTGACCAGACCCGGGATCGAACCCGGGCCGCCGCGGCGGGAAACCAGCGACTAACTGCTTGAGCTATGGAGCGGCCTAAATCCTAAACTAACTTCATGATTTGTATTTCGAACCCTGTACCGCTGTGTGACAAGAATGCTAGAAGAACCGAACAAGACACACGTATGGGAGAACTGAGAAATCTGTATGAAATTTTAGACGGAAAACCTTAAGTTAGGAGACCACTTCGGAAACGACGGGGTAACAGGGTGGTAATACTGCATTGGAACCTCCAGAAATACGAGATAAAAATGTGGACAGAGAAAATTTCACCTTATGCGCGATCTGAGGTTTTCACAAAGGTGAAAATTTAGATTACAGCGCTCCGGGTTATGATATCGTGTGGCCTCATACGTTACTAACTATTCAGAGGAATTTTCTGTCTCCATCTTCAGGGTAATGCGACCACAATCTGAACTTTACTTTGTCTTCTACTTTTACGTTGGCAAATCATCTCTGTAGCTGTCATAGCACATTTGATCCCTACATCACCACACGTTCCTTCGACTGGCCGATACTGTTCTGTTTCCAGGAGGAATCCGAAAGCGCAATCGCCCCCTCCAGTCACAGATTAGTTAATATTTAGTTACGAAAATAATTACCGGCTGATGGGAAAGAGTGAACGGACTGGAAATTCTATCGAGTTCAAGCGATTCAGTCTCGGTATGTCTTCGACTCTGCATTATCCGACCATGAACTTGTCGCCTGGCGACAAAGGAATAGACCGAGAGCTGTCACAACACGACACGAGCCCCATCTGACGATTTTCTGCAGCCCCCCTTATTCAAAGTACCATGGAGGTGCCCCACAGAGAGCCAACGCTTTCTTTGTCTTTGGCGGAAAAAACGTAGAAGGTCGCTTATGTAAAAAGAACAAGAGCTAACCAGAGGACCAATAGAGCCCAGTCTTTTTATTTATAGCTCGTTTTCATCTCGAAGAGGTACGACGGTCAGTTTTTATACTGCAGAACTCCAGAGAAGTAGGAGCTTCATAACTTGTACTCTTCTCAAAGTATAATTGGAATGATCAAGTCAAGGAGGATGAGGTGGGCAGAGTATGTAGCATGAATAGGGGAGACGAGGAATGCATATAGGATATTGGTGGGAAAGCCTGAAGGAAAGAGACCACTGCGAAGGCCAAGGCGTAGGTGGGTGAACAATATTAAAATGGATCTTAGATAGAATGGAATGGTACGGATTGTACTGATCTGGCTCAGGATAGGAACCAGTGGAGGGCTCTTGTGAACACGGTAATGAACCTTCGGGTTCCATAAAATGCTGGGAAGTTCCTGAGTAGCTGCACAATTGGCGGTTCCTCCAGAAGGGTTCAGCTCCATAAGTAAGTAAGTAAGACCACAAGTGAGGTACAATACACCGGGGCACGCGACAGTGTAATTACTTGACGCATTATGCTACAAGCCGGAAGGCAGCTGGTTCGATTCCCCATGTGGTCATTGGATTTTTCAATAGACCTAATCTTTCCAGCCGCACTATGGTCCTAGGATCGACTCAGCCTCTAACAGAAATGAGTACCAGGGAAAAAGGGCGGTCAGCCGGCGCGTAAGGCTGACAACCTCACCGCCATCTGTGAGCTGATTATCTAGAAAATGTGGGAGCCTCGACGTCTCACAACCCTATGGACCTTCACGGCCTGTTACAGGGAGAGCTTTACCAGAGTTAACCATGCTACTGAAAATTATTAAAGTTCAGTTGGAACATTAATCAGGATGAAAAGACGTCTTCTGAAAGCTATTCCAAGCCCCATATTTCTTGAGACATGTGAATTCGGTGGTTCAAGTCCATTGTTTGCCAGAAATAGGAGCACAGCGGGAGGCTGACTCCTTCAGAAGGAAATGTTAGTTCAGGATCTCTACCAGTTATGTGGTTCAGAGAGAGAGGCACAACCAAACACGCGTCTCAGATAGCAACAGAGCGAAACTGGGGCCCGGAGCCAATAGCACGAACACACCAGCAAAGCTCCCACGATTCATACTAAATGTTATGTTCTTAATATGTTGGGAACTTGATGAAATGCAAGTTTTAACCGACGAATGGAACAGAAGCACAGTCATATGTATCTCGACCAACGCCTTTCCGGTTACGACCCCATTAAACTGAAATTCCTTGGGTTTACACTCCAGATTCAAAAGTTTTACGGTTTAAAACTATTATTTTATGTCCCTTTATTGATTCTATAATAGTGTGGAGTACAGACGCGTTGCTAAGAAGTGACTCTGTAAAAGAGGTCGTTGCTAAGTAACGCCCGCAACATACACGCACGCAACATTAGAACGATGGGATTATGCAACCAATTTCTAAGCAAACAGTTCGGTAAACACGTTTACGTGGCAACGGACACCAACGCAACAATAGAAGAACTGTGTTTTCTATGTGTTCCGTTCCGAGATGTTATAAGCAGGACAGTTTGAAGCAACGAGTTAGTTGTTCTTTGGAATTGTCAGCAGTTCAGTTCAGAGTTCCGGTGTGGAGTGCCAACCAGCGGGCGACGGCGTGAACACGGCAACTGAAGAATCTCCACTGTGTTAACTCTGTTGCCAGGAAACGGCTAATGGAGACTGTCAATAAATCCATTCGGCAATCCAAACCCCGTCTACAGTCACACAACCCCCAAATTATTAGACACTACGGTTAAAATAGCGAAAAAGGTCTGAGCTTTGAGCTCCAGGAACGTAACCCTATACATGCCATGTTATATTGAACTCGACTTGACGCGCCTTCGGTAGAGTCCGAAGTCGTCAGATTCATGCAAGACTGTACGATATACGAGTTCTGAATTTCTCACGGGTATGATATGAAGATTTCTGTCTCCTGGGATGTGACGCGAGATATTTACAGGAAGAACGTGCTGCTTCCATCTTCAGGGCGGAAGAGAATGCCGAGTTACGTTTCGGCAACTCTCTCGGGGCAGCCTAACCAATGGAGTGAAGCACATGGCTTGCAGATTTCATGTTGGAAATTCTTGACGTTGTGGAACTAAGACAATATGTCCCGGAGAAAAATGTATCAGATTGTATATTGCTGAGGTTGTGGGCTTCTTAGTTGTGACACAGGTAGCGCGGTATATTCCCTAAAACGTATGAATAGCAGAGTAGTTTTATTCATAGGTTGGCACCAGTGGTTGTTTCGTGTTTGAAATCATGGGACGTGAGCCACGAATCTCGACTATCTTAACGTCTTCCTTCTTCAGGGTATAAAACATGCATGTCAGCCACAAAATTTATACGCGTTATGTAGACACAGCAGGTGCAATTGCAAGCCGTGACACAGCTCAGGCTGTTTGTCGCCGGTTTCGCACCGCGGCGGCTTGGGTTCGAGCCCAGGTCAAGTCGTGTGGGATCTATGGTGTACAAAGTGGAGCTTTTCCGAGTACTTCGGTCTCCCTTGCCAATTCTCATTCTACCAATAGCTCGACAATCACCCTCACCTGTCATCTGGGGCTGGTACAATAGGCCAGAAGTGGTCGCAGCACCAAGTGAGCTCAATCCCACCAACGTCAAGAAACTTAAAACAAAATTGCAATTTGAGGCTACAAGGTTACTTTCTTCTAGGCCGATAGCTAAACTGCCTTGGGCGAATTCTTATATTTAGATCTTGTTTTCACTAGGGCAGCGGATAGCTCAGTCACAACAGTAACTTGGCGCTACAGCTTGAACGTCAGGGATATGATTTCCGTCAAGGGCAGGGATCTTTCTGATGTTCTGGGTTGTAACGCCGTGTAGATCGGTGAGTACCCGACGTTTCGGAGGAACATATGACCTCCATCTTTAGGGCCAAAAATAAAGAGAAGCACGAAAGCAGGAGAAACAGGCGGCAAACTCGGCCAGTACTGTCGGTGCATCTCATAATATTGAAATATAAACGGTCAAGAACTGTTCATTATTTCGCTTCGACATCCGCGCAGTCGCAGATATCAGCAACTTCCCTGCGGCAGGATATCCGCTCTGAAGGCGTATGTTCTGCTAATGACAGTGACAGACATCCGGGGGTATGACATTTTGACACTTCGCATTGACTGACAGAGGCACTGGTACAGAACATCAGCGCCGGAAATGGGAACTTCCAGAACTTCGCATTTATCCCTGTAACAGGCCCTGGAGGCCCATAGGGTTGTGAGACGTCGAGGCTCCCACATTTTCTAGACAATCGGCTCACAGATGGCGGTAAGGCTGTCAACCTTACGCGCCGGCCGCGCTTTAGCCCCCAGGAAGACTCCTGGTACTCATTTCTTTTAGAGACTGAGTCGACCGTAGGGCCACAGCGCGGTTGGAAGGATTAGGTCAATTGAAAAAAAAATCCATCTCATTGGGACTCGAACCCGCGACCTTCCGGTTTGTAGCAAAGTGCGTCAGCCAACTACGCTACCGCGTGCTCCAAGACATGGACTGAACGACACAAAAATATTTTACGCGCAAGAAATTTTTATACTTAATCAAACCGTAAAAATGGGGAGATTTTCCTTTCTCCGCGCCAAACGGTGCTCAAATCCTCTTGTCCGATTCCGCTGTCCGCTGTACAGGGCTGTCAGTGGAGCTACATGAATTGACTACGTGTCGCAATGGCCAGGAGAGCAATGCTGGCGGGGAGTAAGCTCCTGGTAGGGCCACCCATGCCAGAGAGGTCAAAGGGTAGGAGCCAAAATGATCCTACAGGTTGGGTGGGTTGGAGCGGGGTTAACGACCCCACCTCGGAAAAAAAAGATACTGTTACAGAACCACGGAGGGTGCCAACACCCGCAAAGGGTTGTAGCACCCGTAAAGAAGATGAATAAAAGGACGAGAGAAAATGAAAGATATACAAGCGTAGAAATAATGAACTCAGCAGTTTCATTAGAAAACTTACTGCAAGCAAACGGGACACAAATTTGGGCGGCGAATAGAGCTGACTTGGTCGAGCTGGCAGCCAGGACATCGCCTGGGTTGAACTAGCGAAGATGTCAAAACAGAACTACATTAGCATACTTTCAATATATTTTCAGGTACGTATTGGGCTAGAAACAACGCCGACTCACAAGACAAAAAAGTACCCTGTATTCACCATTGACATTCACGTCACCTCAAATTAATTCCAGCGCAAAATTAATTTATAATTAAATAACAACAAAATTTAACATTCTGACAGAGATTCGAAACAATGTTTCAACCGTTATGACCAATATTACTACCTAGTTAACACAACGAGACGTAGAAATTTGCAACGAAATTTATATTAATATAATTGCTAATATGAATTCATATTAGAAACACCATTCATTAACAAGTGTTATATCATGAGAACTGCTGATGATGATCCAGCTGGATCGAAACATGTAGCAGATACAGAATAACAAACAACTGTTGATACAATGACATTGGTTTATTTATTTGGAAATTGTTGTGTTGATGGCGGTATAAATCCCACACGTCAAAACAGAAGGCTGTTTTGTGACGGTAATGAACATTTTGGTTCCATAAGAAGAAAAGTGGGGCTCGGGATCTACTTTGCACTACAGTTTATCAGTGATTCTGATATGAAAGAGAAATTAGTAATGTACGTTTCCACAGAAACTTAAAACTCGTATTTTTAAAGTAAAAGTACATGTCTTTCGTTGTTAATGGAATTATAAAAGTTGTATCTTTACGGATAACATGACATAACGTAGATTTCACGATACAACAGGAGCATGGCAACATACAAGAAAACTAACTTCCTAAATATTTTCTTCAATAATGATTTTGAATCTGGAAACATTACATTTTGTATCAAGTTTTGTGTACTGAATTTCCAGCCAGTCTTTCCACATTTCTGTATTTTTCCTTGGCGTTCTTAAAATTGTAGTCAATCAAGGTTAGAAAATGAAGTTTTATTGGTGAATACAATATTATTTTCTTCCAAATAACGTCATAGTCTTAAATTGCGTGATGAGATGTATGCAATTTTTCATACGCCCTATAAGACCGCATCATTTCATATCCTTTTGATTTCAAGTTCACCTTCCATCACACAGTTCGACGCTATGCAGACTGAGGTCCCGATAGCGTCTTGCTCCTATGTCGGGATTCACACCTCGCTATTGCCTTCAGAATAAGCTGTCAACCACAGACGTACGTATATTTTATTTGGGGGAGACTGTCAGGAAGATGACGTAGCACCTTCTGCATCAAGTCACTTCTGCAGTATAAAGGCAGCGATAGTATGTGAGATGAGGTAGAACCGAAGGTGGATGGATGCTGGGAGATGGATGTGGGGAGGGAGGGGAACGGGTAACACGGGTGACCGCCGTGGGTGGAGTCCCTGTCCTCCCTCCCCGGTGTTGTCTACCTGTCTGCCAGGTTGCCATACCACTCTGCCTCCGTGGGAACTAGCCAGCCTGCCTGCTGCGCTCGGCTCTCGAACTCCGCGAGAAATTTCAACCACGCGCGCGCTGATTCTGCACTCAGGATCGCCGGATGCACTTTTAGCGTGACGTGATACATATACTATACATGTGCATACATACATACACATAAACACTGGCCGCGCCATAGCTCAAGCCGTTAGTCGCTGCTTTCCCATCGCGGCCGCCCGGGTTCGATCCCGGGTCTGGTCAAGTGGTATTTGTGGTGGATAAAGTGGCGCTGGGGCGGGTTTTCTCCAAGTACTTCGGTTTCCCCTGCCAATCTTCATTCTACCAAATTCTCCATCATCATAATCACCAGGGGCAGGCTGCAATAGGCCAATCAGTGGCCGCTGTGCCGAGTGGACCCAACTGGACTCCACCTCCCACTAAGCGAATTTTTTTACACATAAACATATACAGAATCCACATATTCATGCCAGTTTTAATATGTATTTTGTAATCAACAAGTGTGTAACAGCGGTCAAAGTTTCACACTTCTCTGGCCATTATCTCCGTAACCGTTCAACTTTGGACATAGGTGTTTTGGGTTATATCGGCATACTTTAACATAAGGAACACCCTCCCGAAGTTTGGTCCATTCCTCCTGGGACATCCTGTATCTCTCTGCAGAATAAAACCATAATTGTGCTGGATAAGACTGAGTGTGCACGTAACACTACTCTGCCAGTAGGCGCATCTGACAACGATAGTCTTTCTGTCGTCAAGTGTCGTGATTTTCATGAAAAACGCTTATTTAAACAATTTCTTTATACCTGTATCTCGCATTGTTTTACAAGTACTGGATGTTATGACTGGGTTGTGCGAAGCAGAATCTACATAAACATATACATATAAATGAGTATGGACATATATATATATGTGTGTGTGTGTGTGTGTGTGCTATTGTAACAGTGATTGACTGGGAATTACGAAAAATAACCGGCGATTATATATTTAAGTATCTGCAGGTGATTTTGTATAATCTCCCCATATTATTAATAGTTATGGATTATTCACTAACTGGACTGGGCAGATCTGTTGACCTACACACTCTTATGAAGAAAGTGTGGAGACTGACCAGAGAACTGACACGTATAAGGTCCTTTCGTGACTAATAATAGGGGGTTCTGGATTTGATGATTGGGTCTATTGGCATTTCTTTCCAATTACAGTAAATTATAACAGCTCACACATTGAACTCCTTCTGAATGGCATGTCTGACGAACCTCTATGAAGAATTTCTGACTTATCTCTTTAATTCACGAATGGGCTCCCTTTTTTAACTGCCACGCGGCCCGAATATGTCACGATGTCGAACAGTTAATTACCCTCCGTTATTCTGTCTGTAGCCACGGGAATGCCTTTGTTAATACTCGTTGCAGCGGAAAAAATGATTACCGAGCCGTTGCCTATCAATGAATTATTCGGTCACAATATTTATTTGTATTTAATTATACGATAATTTTCCCACCACGCATCAACTGCTGGGTTTATGTGACACACTAAATATTACAGGAATATTCTGAATGCTGAATTGTTTTGGGGGGGGTTGTAAATTGCATACTAGCAGTCACTACTTCTAGCGCTTGCTGAAGGGGCCGGGGAACCCCTTACCGGAGGACATCACCTTGTCGCCATTTAAGTGTTGTAACCACAAATAACTATAACACTATAGCTGATTTCCACACTTTACAAATAACTACAGCACACGCTAAATATTTTCTAGCATGCAGTGTCTTCAGTAGACGTTTCCTGTTAGCGGCTTCTAACAATGGCTATTCCTCTGCTTCTGTGATCAAGTCCTCCCTGAACGTTGACTCCTTATAACCCCTTTGCACGGACCGAGTAAAAAACGCCGTTTCCAACAGCGCCTCTATCGTTGCATGTGTATCCGTTACCGCGGGAACGTATTTACCGGGCCGTTGCCTAGAAAGGGCTCTACACGCTACAATATACTTAATTCTTGCCGCACTCGACTCGTTGGAAATTAAACTTGAAGGAGGAAAATGAAGTAAGTATGCAATACGCAACAATGAATATAACTAGAAAGTCGCTTCATATTTGCGACGTGCCGGAAAAGCGAAGCCTCGCCACTAACACAACAAACAGTGGCACAAACCTCCATTTGTCCGTTATTCTGCCAGTGGGAGTCTACCATACTGATGCATACAAAATATCAGCAAGAAAATCCCAAAAAGGAGACCACATAGAAGACCTAAAAATAAGTTGGAAGATGATATTAAAATGGGATGCGGGTTGAATTCATCTGGACAAGGTAAATGCGTTTCGGGGTTCCATAAGAGCAGCGGGATTTCTGACGAGCTTAATGACTAATAGCTCCTCAAGAAGGGTTCTACTCTGGTGCAGCAGCTTATGTCTCGCCCTGAGAATGCAGTGCCTCATGATGAGTGTTGTGTTGAGTGTTCGTGAGTAGGTGATTACAGATCAGAAAGTCGTGACCGATTTTTTATTTTTGTGGAGCAACTTTCACGGCGGGTGATTGGTTAGTAACCTCGGTGTGGATTGGATCCACTGGAGTCACTGCAGAGCGTCACTAATCATGAGTCCTGGAGCTCAGATCTCCTGGAGATGTACGTCTGCACCCCGCTCTTCGTCCTTTCTCGCTACCCGAAACACGTATACTGAATGGTAAAGTAAAATGCCTGAGTTTGATACCGGTATCCACTTCAAGCCTACTACAGCTGCCACGGCTGTCGCTCGAGCCTGAGTTCTCTATCTCAGGATACGGGTGCTTCGGATATGGGAGTGGAACTCACTTCGGGGCTCATGAATCCGGGGGCTCCAGAACACACCGTGTATTGCAGTCTTAATTTAAAGTTTCATAGAGTGATGAATCTTTATATTATTCCTCCAAGCTAGCCGCTCCGTCCAGCCTACTCACTACCCCTACTGTAAACAACTGTCCTCCTCCGCTCCCTATAACCGACTGCCCTCTCTTTACAAGTCCTGGGAGCTAGCCGCTCCGTCCATCCTACTCACTACCCCTACTGTAAAACATTTCTCTGTTCTCTGTCTACATTTCAACTGTCCTCTTCCGCTCCCTATAACCAACTGCCCTCTCTTTACAAGTCCTGCGAACTAGCCGCTCCGTCCATCCTACTCACTACCCCTACTGTAAACAACTGTCCCCCTCCGCTCCCTATAACCGACTGCCCTCTCTTTACAAGTCCCAAGTGGGCATGAAACAAAACAAGAAAAGTAACAAGGGAAAGGCGAGGGTCGAGCCCGGCCTCTGTCCTACATTCGTATTTTTCGAGATGCCCGTCATAAACCTTTTTAGGTCTTCAAGGCACACGAGCAGAGAACCCAAGACCCCTCCTGGCCGGTCTCGCACAAGGTCAGCCCATGGGTTTATGACACTGGGGGCATTAAGGACAATAGTGGCACCCTAAGCCTAAGGAGGACAGTAGCTGAATTACAACTAGACAGTCCCGGGATGGTATCTCGCCGGAGGAGCGTCTCTCGTGGTGAGAAACAGTGCCTCAATTGGTCATGCCCTTAATTAAATAATTTTGGCGAGGGACGTACGCTTGCCCTATTTATTCCAGTACTAAAGGAAACATCATGGCGAATAACGAATGCTCTTACGCGTGCCTCTACCCACATCCAAATTATCTTTACACCGCTTTATCATCTGCTCCAAATGCTGGAGACACGACTTAAAAAATTACAAATTTTACTTGTGCTTAATTAATTAAGAACCACTCCATGGAGATGCATTGAGGTGGAGGCACAGCTCCATGCATTCTTAATCTCGGTACGACATGCGGGTGAGTAGTCAGCTTGTTCTATATCCAACGGTATTAACCTGCTTAGGGGTTATGGAATGCAAATAAATTCAATTCATCATTTCCTTAAGTAATCTGCTTAGTTACGTACTGTACTCACTTTAATATTCGTGCTCGGATAAGCAGACATAACCCACGGTCACCTAACGAGAATCTCGCGAACCCCAGGTTAAAAATCACTAAACCATCCGGTTCGCTGCCACAGAACTGGCTGTTCTGCGTTTATGGTGCTCGTTCTCAACAGGTCTAGAACACCACATAAATTAGCTGTTCTTCTAAACACATTATCTGCGTGACTATTGAAATGACTATTGATTGGGTCCTCCTAATAGCAACTATAAGAAGCAGTGGGAATGGGACAGTCGGTGGTATGCACNCCCCCCCCCAAACAACAACGGCTGCACCTGTTCCCATTGTTCAGTCAGTGCGAAGAGAGACGAGTATAAGAGAGGCCCGGTCATGACTCGCCCCGGGCCAGTGGGTAAAAGTGGAACCATCTTGCTGCCGTGTTCATCTTCGCTTTGGACCGTCTGCACACTAATAACCTCGCGTAAAACTGAGGCAAAGGTGTGCCTGTGTATAACGTAGACGGGTGTGGAGTTACAGATCCACGAGTACTTAACTTCGGCAACAGATGGAGGTGAACGGTCAACTTGACGTCCTCTGCTGGTACAGAGTATAGATTCAGCAGCAGTCTTGAATATCTCAGATTGTACAGCGGTTGCACGTTGTAGCGTAGTTGGTTGAGGCACTATGCTACAAGCCGGAAGGTCGCGGGTTCAAGTCCCGATGTGGTCATTGGATTTTTCAATTGACCTAATCCTTCCAGCCGCACTATGGCCCTGAGCTCGATTCAGCCTCTAACAGAAATGAGTACCAGGAATGTTTCTGGGAGTAAAGGCGATCGGGGCGTAAGGGTCCCCTCCTCACCGTCATCTGTGGGCCAATTGTCTAGAAAATGTGGGATCCTCGACGTCTCACAAGCCTATGGGCCTCCATGGCCTGTTAGAGGGATATCTTTACTTTTTTTTTTTACAGATTGTACAGCGTCCAATGTTACGATAATTAACGAAAAATGGATTGTGCAGCGTGTGTAAGGAAAGGACCGTGATGTGAGGTACTAACATGGTTTTCGCTTCGAGGGGCTGAAAAAACTACTTAAGATCTCAATGAACGCGATCTCAGGGGCAAGATCTGAATGGGGGACTAGCCCAACATGAAACAGTTGTGCTACTCACTCCAACGCGACGCCAGGTCCTTCAATAATAGAATTAGAAGGGATAAATTGAGACACAAGATGAGGGTCTTATCATCAGAAGTTATTTCTTTATACCTTACGCGACGAAACGGAACACACAAAACTGTTACGATAGCTAGTCGACCGTGTGAGCAAATCTGTCGGTGGCCCGGAAACAGTTTCGCGACTACTAACGTCAAGCCAGGAAAGACGCGCCCCATTCTGAATCCTGACTACCGACTGAACCTGCATGCCACAAGAATCAGGCAGGAAGTGACATCTGAAAACTGAGGGACAAACTCAGGTTCTTTGAGGACGCTCATACCTGGATGTCTTGTCGCGTGTGCTGTATGGACCATGGTCAGAAGACGCAAGGGGGTGGGCGGTGGGGGGGCAATGACTCAGCTGAGGAACGTGTCTACCTGCGTGAGATGAATCCGTCTTTGTCAGGCCCTATACAACACATTCCTGCGCACAGCCAGGGTGACGGAGAACATTTGGACCTCCGAGAGTCGCAGTAACAGTGCGCAGGAGAAGAGTACATAAAGAAGAAATTCATATTTGGAATGTGGTCTTCTGAGTCAAGACACGTTTAGTTCCGGTCAAATTCTCAAACAATAAGGCTTCTGACTTGCTTTTGAGACATGCTGGTTCGAAACTCAGCGAGGACACCAAATATTCTGAGCTATTTCGTAGCATTTCCTCAGTACCTCCAGGCAAATTCTGGCATAATACTTCAGTTAAGACACGCGTCAAATCCAGTTCGCTACTCGCTAAACAATTTACCGTTCCTCGCTACGGGTATGCATTTCGAGATTCTGATGTCGTTTCGGAGGAACATATCGACTTCTTCATGAGGGCTGAACGGTGCACTAAGCAAGAAACCAGCATGAAGCAGGCAGCAACCTTCGGTTGACTCTCAACAGACTAAATCCCGGATAATAGAATTCTTCATAAGCATACAAACCCCACTTCCCAGTCTCGTTCTACGGGGGATGTTCTAAAGAAAGGAGTGAGCAGCAGTCGTCACTATTTGAGATTCACGGCATTATGTGACGTGAAGTGTACCAGACTACACTGCGTCCCATCTGAGACGAACTCTTTCTACATAAATGCTGTAAGTCGCCGGAAAGATTCCTGTATGCTCGCCTACTCCCTGCTCAAACGGGATACGAAACCTTACAGGAACCTTCAATGCCTGGTCCAGTCATTATCGCGAAATTTCAGCAAACACAGTACGCAGCGGCGTGCACAACTCACCGGAACAGCTACAGTGTTTCAGAATAACACAAATGATGCTGGCTGGCAATCCGGCTAGGGAGATACAAAATTATGTAACTCCTGAAGATGACAACTGAAATGTTTGTAGAAGCGCTGGGAGACTTCCAACATTCTATGCGTCTTATTTCCGGAAGTCGGTATTATGCAAGTGGCATGAACGCTCATATGTTTTGCATAAAATGTAAAGGTGAAGCCATCCCTGCAACAGGCCGTGGAGGCCCATAGAGTTGTGAGACGTCGAGGCTGCCACGTTTTTTAGACAATCGGCTCACAGATGGAGGTAAGGTTCTCAACCCTACGCGCCGGCCGCCCTTTACCCCCAGGAAGATTCCTGGTACTCATTTCTGTTAGAGGCTAAGTAGACCCCAGGGCCATAGTGCGGCTGGAAGGTTTAAGGAAATTGAAAAATCCAATGACCTCGTCGGGAATCGAAACCGCGACCGTCCGGCTTGTAGCACAGTGCCTCAACCTACCGCGTGCCACTCGTATGTTTTGCATACACAAACACAGAACATAAATTACTGTGCACGTTACAGCCATCTGCCACTTTCGTGATCAAAGTATTCGGTTCAGTCAAGAACAGCGTCTTGCGTACACGTCATTGAAAAAATGTGAAAATCTGTTGTGCCACGTAATTCATGACCTCCGGGCCACAAGGTCATGAACAGAGGTTTCTGCGTCTTCAGATTCAGAGTCGTATAACTACAGGAGTCAGCGTAAACAAATACGTCAGCACGCCACTGATGCCGCTACTGCAATAACTACCAAACACTTGCTCCTGCGGCTGAACTGCCCAGTTAAAATTCGGCCCGGTCCACCACGGCTTCTCGAGAGATAAAGACAGATTCTTTCTTGTTTTGTAGTGGAATCATATGCAAAGTTGCTGCCTTCGTCGCATGACGTCACCAGCCACCGGATGTGATAGCGAAGGGGGCTTGGCAACCGGTGGTCGCCATCAAACAAGTCGTAACCAAAATGAGATAACAATTATATATGTTAGACGTCACGGAGCCGAGCGATAGTTAATTTGGATACTTGTACCTGGACTTTCCAGAGACACGGTTTGTTTAGCTGTAAACTGCAGATCCAGTGCATAAGAGCACTTTAGCTCTGTCCTGGCAGGCGACGTGGAGAACACGGACCGGAAGGAAGGACATTCGCTCCCATCTCCCCCGTACTTGCTTTCCTCCACTCTCTCCTTCATCTACTCATTTCCTTTCCACTCCTTACGCCTCCTTAGTTTTTTTTTTTTTTTTTTTTTTTTTTTTTTTTTTTTTTTTTTTTAAGTTTCTTGGGGTGGGATGTGATTGAATCCACTTGGTACGTCGGTCACTAAGCGGCCTGTTGTACCAGCCCCGGATGATAGTTGATGATGATGATGATGAGTGGAGCACTCGGTGGAATGAGAATTGGCAGGGGAAACCGAAGTACTAGGAGAAAACCTGCCCCAGTAGCCCCGATAGTAGTATTGGGCGCTGGTCATTTTAATCAGATGCTGGTAAATCTTCAAGGTGAAACGCACTTTAAACGAGTAACATAAAACATTTGACGAAATATTAGTTCTAATTTATTTTGTGGCATTAACGGCCGTGGGGATCCGTTGCGCTGACCACACGACGCCCTCTATCCGCTAAAATTGGCACTAACTTCGCTCGGTCGGTAGAGTTCTCTTGCGGACTACAGGCCACGGAGTTAGTTATTTTACGACACTATCACTATCGGTTAAGATGATTTGTATATAATGACTTGGAAAGGATTTGGAAGGAAGCGGATGTCGCCTAATCAAGGTGATACACCAGCCTTTGTCTGGATGGACTGAGGAAATACACGAAAAATTGTCAGCATAGCGAGTGTCCTGGCCGAGATTCGAACCGAGTACCTCTTGAGTACAGGCATGTGTTACCGCTACGGCTGCCTGGTTGGTTGCAGTAAAATCCATAACGAGTGAACGCAGTACTCATCGCCAGTACGGGGCACCCGGGAACCCCGGTCTTTCGTTGTTCTCTGATGTCCTCAGACTGGGCTTCTCCTGTAAAACAAAATGATTATTATTACTTTATAATTCGCCTGCTTTTCTTATTTTGAAAAAAAAATAAGAGTAGGCTTATGACATCATCATGCTGTCTGTGTCTCTGTGAATCCCACCCTATCAACTTTTAAATGCCTGAATCAATCTTCATGAGACTTAATATGTATACCACGGCACCTGAGCCCATATCAACTGCGTACTTCATAAATCCCGTTCATCAGTTTTCTTGTCTGTATGTGTATTCCCTTATCGTTGCTAGGCAACGGATTGGTAAGAACGTTGCCGTTGCAACGAATACACACGCAACAATAGAAGAATTGCTGGGTTCGTCGTTTTGTATGCGGTACGTGCCGCTGTCATTTCTTGTTTTCTATTGGATATTGCCTGGAAGAATGTTACATCCACGTTGGCAGCCAACCCCTTTTTTCTTAACAGTTATCCCTGTCTAGTACAGGGCGGTACAGTCCGAGAGAGTAAGGAACCTGTTGGGACCCATGGGTCTGGAAGCCCCTGATCGATGCTTGCAGTGGGCCGCAGCAGCTGCGAGGAACCCGGGCGGGGTGTTACCCGTCTTCCTCTACGTGGGCCGGTCATCACGAATCTCCATTAATTCAAGACAAGATGGCGCCAGACATGCATTATCATGATCAAATTTCCAATGCAAAGTGATGTATGGTACCACACGTTGCGGTGGTCTCCTCTGCAGCTTATTCTTAGGAACCACTGAAGGATGACCAATGCTTATTGTCACAAATGGTCAAGGCATGAATTCGCAAGTAGCGACAGAGACCTTCGATTCCATATTTGATAATAACAGCTTTTGCTGCCTTTTCTATTTCAGCCTTTACAGATAACCCCTTCTGGGCGGTTCCACTCAGGATTAATGTCTGAAAGTGTTGCGACGCATACAGCCAACACCTCAGTAAACACAACCCACGGCAACGATTACGCAACAATAGAGGACATCCGTTGCTAAGCAACGGACGTTTTATGTGTGTTGACCTAATTCTTCCAGCCGCACTATGGCCCCGGGGTCCACTCAGCCTCTAACAGAATTGAGTACCAGGAATCTTCCTCACCGCCATCTGTGAGCCAACTGTCTAGAAAATGTAGGAGCCTAGACGTCTCATAACCCTATGGGTCTTCACGGTGTGTCACAGGGACAGCTTTTGCTTGTTACCCTCCATTGCACCAAGGTCCTCCTTGCTAAACAACCTCAATCTGTGACAACATGAGAGTCGTGACAATAAGTCGTAACTAAAAGCTTCAGAATTCAGTTTTCCATATGCAAGGACGATTTTTTCTGCAGTCGTGAGGCCGTGAAGATGGAGGCCCCACTTTTCTACCAGACTACATGGCGACACGTCAAACAAAGGATACACGTACACATGTCCTGCAGAGCAGAGCTTCTCGCGGGACCCTGCTCTGGATGCTTGGTGGCAGAGCTAACGCTGCGAGACATATCACTACCTAACAGCCAGCCTTAGTTACCTTCTCGCACGGAAAACAGTAGCAAGTTATTGAAAAATCTGAGAGAACACGGCGGGCGGTCCCTGCATGTACAGTGGAGAGCGCCTCCTACAGAGAGGAATGGGGGTACAAATAAATAAAAAAAACTTACCGCTATCATATACCCGACATAACAACATGTCGGGAGCAAGGTGTGTGAAACTGGGTGCACGAGGTTATATAGAGTGTTCCTCAAATAAGCGTCATTCTTTTTCGCAGTGTTGAGGGAACACATCCTCAAGCCTGAGAGGAAGATAAACAAAGAAGCGTTTCTAACTAGCATAATTTCGCGAAGTAGGGATGGCTCAGTCGGTACAGCGACTGCCTACGGGCTGGGCAAAAGAGGGGTCGGAGTTCGAGTCCCTGTAGTGACGAGAATGTTCTCTTCTCCATGTCGTCAGGACCGGTTATTGGGCCCACCGAACCTTCTATCCAAAGGCACCACGGACTTTTTCCCCGGGGGTAAAGCTGACCACTCACCTTCAACTAGTGCCGAGGTCAAGAAAATGTGTATCTGTACATCCACTCCCCAATGCGTCTTCATGGCGTAGTGCTTAATTAGTTAAGCGCAAAGAAACTTCACCTTTTTTTCTTTCCTTGGCACTACAGCCCCAGTGGGCCTAGGCCTACCTCCATGAACTTCTCCGTTTCATTTCGGTTTTTCTAGGTCATAGACATTCGGTAGGACTCCTTGGGCGGGTGATCAGCTCGTCGCAAGGCCTCTACCTGTACACAAACACAGAAAAACCCACACAAACATCCATGCCCTGAGTGGGATTCGAACCCACGATCCCGGCTTCCGAGCGAGCGAAGACAGTGCACGCCTTAGACCGCTCGGCTACCGTGACCGGCACAGCTTTACCTTAACTACAACAAATTCCTCATTCGAACACGTCAGAAAGGTGTATGAGAATGGTTGAATGGGGCTATGCAGTACGTTGCTGAAATGGTACCTTTCGAGTGGGGAGGTTAGGAATGACTACAGTTCCAGCGGAAATGTATGGGGTAAGGTAAAGAAATGTACAACTATCCTTGTAACAGGCCGTGGAGGCCCATAGGATTGTGAGACGTCGAGGCTCCCACTTTTTCTAGACAATCGGCTCACAGATGGCGGTGAAGTTGTCAGCCTTACGCGGTGGCTGCCGGCTTTTACCCTCAGGAACATTCCTGGTACTCATTTCTGTTAGAGGCTGAGTCCAACCCAGGGCCATAGTGCGGCTGGAAGGATCAGGTAAATTGAAAACTCCAATGACCTCATTGGGAGTCGAAACCGCGACTATCAGGCTTGTAGCATAGTGCCTCAACCAACTACGCTACCGCGTGGCCCTTGTATGGGGACAGTTAAATAACACAAACTAACTAAAGCATTCACCTGGAAGATGCAAGAAAACACAAGCAAGATATTCCAGACATCTTGACCTCAGTCTTTCGGGAGAACATGTGGAAATACCTCCGACAGGGAGAGACAGAGGAACGCAAATAAATGCAGAAATTGTGTCGGCTGAAAAGGGGGACCTACGTTTGGAAGCTGGTTACACTCTCATAAATCAAAAACGGAGTGTACATACATACGAGTAGGTTCAGAATTTAAAACACTGAATTTGATTGAGAGACAAGAACAACAGAACGTAACTGACACGAACAATTGTCATCGTAAGGAGTGACTATAGACGGGGTTTGGATGAGTAGTCGGACTTACTGAACACTTCAACACACAGACTAGTGTTTTCGGCCTCTTACAGTCTCCACTAGCAGTTGCTTGGTAACGGCGTCCAAGCGGCGGACGTCCTACTTTCTCCGGATTCCCGAAATATCTTCGGCGGAAATATCTGTGGACCCATAGCTGGACGACATTGAGGCGGAACAGGCTAATTGGCCCGTGACCTTGAACCAGGAGAAGAGATCTACATGCTAGGAAGGATGATCATGCGAAGGGTCGCACCGGACTGCGCAGTGTCATTTGTGATGTAACATTTTTGTTGGGAAGGGTGCTAAAGTGCGTCCAAAAATCAGACTGGAGGATGATAACAAATAGGCCAAGAAACTTTGCGCCAACCGGAAATAAATCCTGAGCACACATCACGAAGACATGCGACGATGTGTGCAGTAATTTTTATATATATGTATATGTTTCTGAAATAAATACTTCTTTTTTTTATAAAGAGACATATATATATATGAATACGAAACAAAGTCGAAAGTTATTAGTCAACCAATGTAAAACAAAAATTCAGGAATTACGAAAATTTTCTGTGATGTAATGCCTTGTAGTCCCATGTCAACCGACGTTTTGAACAGATATATCGCTTCCATCTTCAGGTTTGAAGAGTAAGCAAAGGAACCAGCATGAAAGGGCCAGCAAGGAGAAGGGACAGTATATTTCTCCGAAACGTCGACTGATTTTCACAGGAATACGTGTCGCTATTTACCAGAAAATAAGACTATCCACAGCTCATACTTACGTGTATATTCCCGTTTCTAATGCCCGTAAGAAATAACACATATATCCTGCAGGCATTCCCAGACATCCAAACTCTACAGAAAGTATTTACTTCAGAAACATCCTATAGCTATATGAGGACTGGACTTCACTAACAATCTTCACCTACCTCCCTAAAACGACAGGAGGTCTAGCATACAGCACACAGACACACAAACACACAACTACTTAGAATTAATTCGCCCGTTAATCTAGTTAATATTCACTTTACATGCTAGGAAGCGCAAGAATTTATTTCAGACTACGGTTGCTTAATGTTTACACGGACTTGTCGGGCGGGGAGCCAGGCTTGTTAGTGATTTAATTGCCATCATCAAATACACCACAAGAAGGGACCACATTAAATTTGGGGAGTGTTTCCTGGCATGCAGTTTCGAGTCTTCAGAACATATAAACATTAAAATACACAAAATAATAACCTTGGTCGCTGTTTTGTACCGGTGTGTAGTCACCATGGCACGGTGCTTCCTCAGATCAGTGGTGCAGAAGAACTCCTGTAAATACTGCCACGTGATTGACTATAGACGGGGTTTGGATTCGTAGTTGGATTCTGATTCTCAGTCCCCATGGATCGTCATTTTTACTGTGAGGCAGAGTCTAGGTCACAGATGGAAGTAAAACAGCTGTAATGGATGCAACAGGTTATCTATATGTATCACTAGGTAGCAGCACAGTCCAGCTTCGTGATAGTCTAGGTATCAGACGCGCTTGCGCATGTTCAGAGGTTGTTTCAGTAGTCAAAATGGTGGCCGTGTTTTAGGAGTGTATTACCGAAAAGCAGCGTTCTGTTTCTTTTATGGGTAAAAGACTCACTGAAAATGATATTCATAAATAAATGTTCCCTGTTTATGGTAGGAAGTGTTTGTCGTGTAAAGCGGTTCCACCTTGGTGGCAAAGGTTTCGGTGATGAAGAAGAGGTCAAGACAGAGGTGCAGGAGTGGCTGAGACAACAGTCAAAAAACTTCTATGCTGCGGGTTTCGAAGCATTGGTAAAGCGATGGAACAAGTGTTATCAGTGTTTGTGGAGGATATGTCGAGAAATAAATGTTTTTATAGTTTCGAATATCACAAGTTTTACGTTTTATATCCATTTGTGACCTATTTACTGACCATCCCTCATAGTTTCGGAAGACTTCGTCCTATATTTCAAAATTTATTCAATAAGGATTCTGTTTCAGATTTTTTAAATATCGCCTCGTTTATTTCACGTTGCAAACAAGGACATTTCTCATGCATCTCACACACTTCGCTTCAGTGCCTGCAATTCTAGCTTCGGGTCTCATATACAAATAATATTTCTATCACATTATTTTGAAAAGCTCTTATCATTAGCAAAGACTGCAACGACTGCAGTACCGACAAAAATTTTAGTCACCATTAAAAAATTCGACCCTGCCAGGATTCGAACCTGGAATCTTCTGATCCGTAGTCAGACGCGTTATCCGTTGCGCCACAGGGCCCACGGAACTCAGCATGTTTAATTTCGGAACTACAGATTTGCAAGGACACAGCGGATGCCTTGATGCCGTTTTCAGAAATATCTAAAAAACCATAGATTCTAAAGAGTTCTGACGATGGTATACAACATTCAGAATTACTGGGTTTTTGGACTTTGTCCGCCTAGAAAATGTGGGAACCTCGACTCACAACCCTATGGGCCTCCACGGCCTGTTACAGGGATAGCCTTACCTTTATGCGTGCTACATTCTTTGTGCACCTTACCCTGAGTGATGTAATAATTTTAATTACAAACAATACAAATATAGGTAAATAATGAATAGGAAGGGATGTGGAAGGAAATTGTCGTGGCTAATTTGTTGCACCATACCGTCATGTTCTTGTAGGAGGAAAACCACGGCAGACGTGATTACTAATACACTTTCTTGAAGCCGAGGTTTGAACCCATGGATTCCCGAACGCATAAAGGCAGCTACGCGCCCAGACGTTAAGTTTGGTGGTTGGCTTCAGTTCGAACTGAGAAGACGGCGCGAAGACGCCGTGCAGTTTGTTACGGATGTTTGTGTACTTGTGCCAGTTCACGGGCGGAGGTGAGGTTTGTATCCTCACTGGACCTGCAATTTAGACTCTGGTATGCACTGATTGGGGCGACCTGCAGAAATCGGCGCAGGGGCTTGCTTGCAGCGAAACCGGTTACGTTCTAGCCACGAGGGGCAATTTGCAACAATTCGGCACCATAAAACTGACCTCCTGGGATTATAATAATCTTACAAGGAAAAACGAAAATAACTTTCCTGACATAAACATTAACGACAAATTAAAATCTCTTTTGCTTCCCTTTGTTTCTCGCTTCTCCTATGTAGCTCAGGTGACAACGCTACTGACTGCTCACTTCGGGTGCCAGCGGGAACACCGGCCATCCTGCCTGAGGTTCTACGTGTCTTTCCCCATGCCCCTCTTACAGTTAGGGTACAACTGCTTCCTTTCACGTCCTTTCGAAATCATTATTCACAACACGTCCTATCCGTAGACGTCATAGTCTTGGTAACTAACAACGTAGTTAAATAACTACAAGTATATGGGTATTTATTTATATTGTGACGTACAGACTCGTTGCTGCCCAGTGACTCTGTAAACAGCGGTAGTTGCTAGGTAACGCCAGCAACATGCACTCACGCAACAGTAGAACGACGGGGTTATGCAACTCGTTTCTAAGCAACGGTGCGGTAACACGTTTCCGCGGTAACGGACACAAGCGCAACAGTAGAAGAATGGTGTTTTCTATGTGGTCCGTGCCGAGATACTATAAGCAGGACAGTCTGAAGAAAAGAGTTAGTTGTTGGTTAGAGCTGTCAGCATTTCAGTTGAGTGAAGTGTCCTGAAGTAGCTGCTTGAGGAGTGAGAGAGTTCAGTTGTCAGTTGAAAGACAGCCTGTGAAGAGAAGACTGGGCGGTTGGTGTGAAATGGCCACCAGCCTTGGAGCCAGTTAGTTGAGTTGTCAGCTGACAAGAGGGAAGTTGAAAAATCTCCACTCTTAAAGCCGTTGTTAGGAAACGGATAGTGGGACTCTGATATACTGAGGACACTAGTCTGTGTGTGTCACTGGTCTGAAAAGTGTAGTTCCGAATGGTGTATACAAGTGGTCAATAAATCAATTCATGAAACCAAACCCCGTCTATAGTCACACACCCCTAAATCGTGAGAATATGTGTTCATCTTTTGCTTTCTTTCTCCCTGTTTTTAACGATCCATTTTCTCCCTTATTTCCTTTCCTCTTTCTTCTGCACATTCCTTTCTCTCCTCTTTATTTTCACATCCGGTTCTGTAACGCTGGGTTTTTCCTCATGGATATAGAGGAGCGGGGCGTGAAGTTGGCCACTCCATTTTGGTCCCTAAGTTAACGCTCCGTGTGCCTACACCTCCACTCTCCTATACATCTTCATGACTTGATGTTTAATTAAGCACAGGGACAATTTAATTCCTGCGTTTACCTTTCTTACGTTTTACGTAGTTTTTAGTATTGTTTCTTTTTATCTGTATGTTTCCTTCCTTCCTCTCTTACATAATTCGCGACCGACAGACCTGCACACAAAGAACGAGTTCTAATCACTTTCAAATCACTGGACGCATTTCCCACCGCGCAACCGCATAATGCAACACAAGCATAACGATTGTGGTCTCCAGTTACGAGACAGCGCGGACTCCGACCTACGCCGCCGCCCCTCCTGCGCGGCGTCTCACAAGACAATACACCCACCCCTCAACCAGTGAGTCATGGCGATCCGTGTCCTTGATTCTAATCTGGTCTCCTAGAAACAGACTATTTTGACTAAGTGCCTTTACATTACTGTTAAATAAAATGTGTCAATGAAGCCACGAATCATTTTCTCAGACTTCCTTAAACATAAAAGTAAAGTTCACCCTATGCTTAATTAGACACCACGGCATAAAAAGATGCAGGTGTAGTTGAGGTATGGTTCCACGTATTCCTTAACCTCATCGTTAGATGGCGAGTGGTCAGCTTCACGCCCAGAACAAATTTCCTCAGTGGGCATGCACCACAGTGGGTGCCAAGAGTCAGTCTGGATGCTGTGAATAAGAGAAAAATCTACTACCAATGTGGGCAATCGAACTCTGGGTCTTCGGTCGTCCAGTCCGTAGCCTAGTCACTGTACCCACTATTTATTACTTTTTTAACTCTCATAGTGAGGGGTAGAGTCCAGCTGGGTCCACTCGGCAACGTCGGCCACTGATTGGCCTATTGTACCTGACCTGGGTGATTATGATTATCGAACATTTTGTGGAATGAAGATTGGCAGGAGAAACTGAAGTTCTAGAAGAAAACCTGCCACTTTTCCACCATAAATCCCACTTGACCAGACCCCGGGATCCAACCCGGGCCGCCGCGGTGGGAAGCCAGCGACTAACCACTCGAGCTATGGCGCGGCCAACTGCACCCACTAACCTCAGGACGTGATCAAAATGAGAATTGNGGGGGGGGGGGGTCATCAACAGAGTTGTGGCCGTTTGTCTCAATGTTACATGTTGATGCTAAAGGTGATGTGGGCACAATTTATGTGGTCAATTTTGGATCGGTGTAGAAAGAAATTTTTTCAAAATTCTGATCACTCGCCAGCACAAATCGCTGTAGCTGAGTGTCTCGAAACCAGGGCACGTTACGCCTCCCGCACACAGTCTCAGGGACGGAAGTGCTGTGTTAAGCACTTTTGAATTTGCCACCCGTGTTTGAATACCGGACAAAAAACGATCTTAATAAAAGCATTTTTCGAATCCTGTTACCATCCATCACTTCGGAACCCTATATTACGTGGCTAATCGCTCCCTTGCCTCGTAGGTCCGTGCGTCAGCCATGTTCTTATACTGACTGCAGGAAGCTGAAGAGTGCACCACTGGGATTGCTCGCAGGAGCGTAACGGTAATACGAAACCTTGTGATGACCAGTAGACTGCTTCAACATTTCAAATTTGGGGCAAACAGATACTTACAGACTGCACGGCGATAAGATCCCTGTAACAGGCCGTGGAGGCTCATAGTAATGTGAGACGTCGGGGCTCCCACATTATCAATCGGCTCACAGATGGCGGTGAGGTTGTCAGCCTTACGCGTCTGCCGACCTTTACCCCAGGAAGATTCCTGGTACTCATTTCTGTTAGAGGTTGAGTCGACACCAGGGCCATAGTGCGGCTGGAAGGATTAGGTCAATTAACAAATTCAATGACTTTATTGGCAATCGAACAGGCGACCTGCCGGTTAGTAACATAGGGCCTCACTGCCCGACTGCACGGTAGCGGAGGGAGGTGAGCCAACAGTTGCATGTCTGGTTCCATTTGCGACTGGCACGTAGCCGTGACGCGGTGTGTATGAGCAGCCGTGGGTTCCAAACGCACGCGTCGTGTTTATTGGAAACTTGGCCATAACCGCCATAACTGTTGTGGTCAGATGTCAAGTGGCCATCACAGACTGCGGACTATATTGAACGAGCAACCAGTGTAGACTAGCCACATAATTGCATTGCAAGGCTATTACATTTAGAGGTAATTTCCTCCCAAGGTTTCCACGAACATTCTTTTAATTTCAAATTAGCGCACTGTAGATTATAGGTTTCATTGTCCTTTTTTGTGATACAGAATGCAACATGTATAGTCAGGGATAAACAAAATTGAAAATGTCTCTATAATGACTCCGAATATTTCTCTCTTTTTAGGACATAACCCACTTTTTGATCAGTGTGAAAATCTACCGACGAAACCCTTGTTTGCTGCATATTTCAAGGTAGTTTCTTCCTTGGCTTACTCTTCAGCCCTGAAGATGGAGACGATAAATCACTTCGAAACATGGTTTGACTTTCATCGGAATACACGGTGTTATATCCCAGAAGATACAAGTCTTTATAGTCACCGATGTGAAAACCTCAAATCCTACAAGACAAGAGTTTGCCTTGTGCATAATCACCACGCCATAAAGAATGTATCCAGTAGCGTACCAGGAAAGTCCTATTGAGGGAAATTTCTAAATAGATTTCCGGCTCACCTCTCTTACGTAACGGGGCAACATGGGGTTCTGGGATCGTGCTCGCGTCTGCGCACATGAGTTACTCTCTCCCCAATAATTTTCGAACCAATGGCCGAATCTTTATGAAAAGTGGTATGAAGAGCTTGCCACTAGGGGCCATTCGTCTTTTTTACTTCCTAACATCCCATCACTAATGGCTGAAACATGGCGAACGCGAGAACTTTAGCTTTCGAAAGGGCAGCTCTACCGCTTGATACAGAGCACTGTATATTCTATCGAAACAGAAACTCCCAAGTACACCCACTTCCGTTACCGAAGCCTGTTCACTTTCTTATTTGTTCTAGACTGTACAGTAACTTCAAGGTCGCGGATAATTTGTATGTAACTTTGGGTTTGATTAGGATAGCCAATGTACCATTAAATCGTACAGTAAACCCTTGCTAATCCTGACTAATTGTGGGGGCAGGTCATCCAGATTAAGTAATAATCCGGATTAATGAAGCAGAACAAACTCCGTGGCCTGTAGTCCGCAAGCGAATTAAACCGACCGAGAGACCGCCGCTTGTCGGCGAAATTAGTGCAAACCTTAGCGGATAGAAGGTGTCGCGTGTCAGCGCAACGAATCCCCACGGCAATTAAGTTCGGTTTTCTAGACCGGAACCGCTATGTCCTTGAAATAGCTCCTCGGTTATAAGCCTGCCGATACTTTTTGGCCGGTGTCCTTCACTGTCGGCGCATGAGAGCGAGTCTATGCTACGAACTTGCTTCGTCTGCAGAGAAAACATTAGTAGGCTGGCAACTGGCACGTGGGAAAAGCACACAGTATCTATTAATAACAGCAATCCTATGAGTTCAACGTCTACCTTCTTACTGAGGCAACATAGTGTCGCTGCGCATGCTCACCAATCTTTAGGCTCGCCGACTTGCATCAGACCACTACGCATCGGAGATCCACCGGCCAAAATCGACCGTCCCACCTATACCCTCACGTAGCTGAGTAGACCCCGTTCCAGACCCACTGCTTCTCGGAAAATCTGGTAGCGCCGGGAATCGAACCCGGACCTTTAGATCTATAGCCAGGAACTCTGACCACTAGACCACAGAGGCGGTCTAACGAAGCAGAACGTAGGCCTAAAAGGAAAAAAAGACTTAGAATGCAAATAAATGGAAAACTTAATGATATAAATAGGGCTCATTAAAATAAATAAAAAATTATCACTCTAGAGCCTTTATTTACAAACTGTAAAAAGGATAATATATTCATTCATCGATAGAAGACTCAAAAGTTGTACTTGCTTTCGTCATAATAATACAGGTTTGAAGGAACTGTCAAGTTTTGTCTGAACAGACAAGTGACTCGTCTGCCTTTCTAAATACCTTATGTCTTTTAAATTACTCAACTGTGAAGAGCATTTCTCATATTTGGATCCGGATTATCCGGTATCCGAATTAACAGCAATCGGATTGGCCAGGCTTTACTTTACTTCCACGAAAATTTCTGGAACAGTCTCTGAAAGTATAGGCAGTTTATATTTTGTCGAAGGTTGAGGAGTTGGAATAGACTTATCCATTTCATAGAGCGCCGAATTAAGGATGAGTGGAGGCAGCGCCATAGCTCAAGCGGTTAGTCGCTGGCTTCCCACCACGGCGGCCCGGGTCTGGTCAAGTGGGATTTGTGGTGGACAAAGTGGCGCTGGGGCAGGTTTTCTCCGAGTACTTCGGTTTCCCTTGTCACTCTTCATTCCACCAATTATTCCACAATCACCCTCACCTATCATTTGGGGCTGGTACAATAGGCCAGAAGTGGCCGCAGTACACGGGACATAGTCCCAACCCACTAGCAATAAAAAAAAGGCTGCGTGGAGATGCAAAAACCAGTCCCCCCCCCCGCTGCCTTCATGGCATACTACTTAATTTTATTAAGCATAAGCTTTTGGGCGGAAGGAGTTCAAGACAGGCATCTACCCCACCTTCTGGATTTTCGAAAAAAAAAAACTAAAACAAAATTTATATATATGAAGTACTCGTATTAATATTAAATTTAACATTATTTTTAAACTTTTTACTCTCCTTTTCTACAGAGCCGCACAAATCCCCAGCGAGGTGCAAAATCATTGCTAAACAGCTTAAATGTAAGCCGGTAAACAATATTAGAGTCAATTTTACCGACCACACAACATATTTTTATTATTATTACACTACATGTTTCGACCTCAAGAGGTCATCCTCAGGTGTACGAACACAGCTGTATAATTACACGCAATCACATTCGTCTTCTCACTTATTCGATCCTGTATCTTATTCAGGCCCACGCTCAATAATATATCAAGCTC